>NW_025536876.1:0-47632 GCF_020615455.1 Coregonus clupeaformis
CAGTTTTTTTCAATTGTTTACATCGCGATTTTGAAAACAGAGTTCTTTTTGTCAAAATATAATCACAATTATCCAAACACCACAATCAATTGCAAAATTCCTAGATTGTTTGCAAAATGACACACTTCAGTCAAAACATACACACTTCAGTCAAAACATATACACATATTTGTGAAATGCTATTTGTTTTCATTTAACCAACACAGTCATCAATGATCATACACTATTGCAGCCAGTTTCACACTGCTGTGATAAATAAAAAACACATTTGTAAAAAAAAAAAAAAAAAAAAAAAGATTTTTGGCCAGACATTCTTACTGTATGTGAGAGATAATTTAGGTGACAAAAAATAGTGAGAAACTCACAACATTATTCATGATTTGTTTTGAGATATAAGGAGAATGTAGACAAATACTGTAGGCCTACTATAACCTTACCAAGCACTGCACAACACTTGATGCTTCAGACTGAATATGTCAAGTATTTATTTCAATACTTACAGAATTTCTTACCATAATCAGTTACAGTAATCAACCAACAATGATATCAATTACTGTAAACAAATAAAATCCAGTAGACAAATAAAAATTACTGCATGAATTACAGTACATACACTTTGACTCTGAAGAAAATAAAGTAAAAGTAAACAGAAATGAAAGAAAACTACTGTAAAAGCAACAAGAATACTGTAACTATCCGTCTCTCTCCGTCTGGCTGGATCAGGCCATTAACATTTCATCCACATCACAGGCTATGTCTTCATTGGCAAGGCACCGTTGGAAGAATCGGGCCAGGTGTGACAGAATCCACCCCTGCACTGAAGCTGCTTCAATAAGATCACATGCCTGTTCCATGGCCTGAATGAGGGGCAAACGGTCATAAGGCCGCAGGTCTATACCTTACCGCCACGCTGAAAAATTATTCTATAGGATTCAGGAAGGGGAGTGATGGGGGAAGGTAAAACTTCCCAAAATCAGGGTGATCATGGAACCAGTTCTGGACTAGAGCAGCCCCGATGAAATGAGACATTGTCCCAAAACGACAATGTACCGCATCTAGTCACTTGGTGTAATGCTGTGACAATCTCATGTCCAATCGGTCAAGAAATGCAAGTATCAGATTTGCATTATAGGGGTCCCAGATTTGCATGGTGGTGGAGGACCCCATTTTGTGTGATAGCAGCGCAAAGGGTGATGTTACCCCCTCGCTGCCCTGGCACATTGGTAGGACAATGCCCTGTGCCCAATTACATTTCTCCCTCTTCTTCTTGTTTTTGCAAGGTTAAATCCAGCCTCATCCACATATATAAATTCATGTTGAATTTCAGCAGCATCCATTTGCAAGACTCTCTGAAACACATTAAAGAAAATAGGATGCTATTCAATATCTATAGCACAGTATTTTTTTTTTGTGACAGAACATTATGAGCAGTGCATGATACCACACCATAGTCAGATGAACAATGCATACCTCCACATACTCAATGTGCAGTTTTCACTCCCTCTGAATTTCTGTCAAATGGTACCCGATACAGTTGCTTCATGTATATTAGATTTTTCTTTAGATTCGACCTAATGTTGACAGAGAGACTCGTTGGATGTTATTGAAAATATTGTCATCATTGATGATATTGGCTTGGATTTCGTAGCCTGATACAATTATTGGCCAAAACCATGTTCACAATGGCGGCCTCTTGTGCACGACTAAACATAGGGCCCCTTCCACCTTGGTGTCTCGACCTCAATCCTATGTAAAAACAAAATAAGATAAAATAAATATATATATATATATATATATATATATATATATATATATATATATATATATATATATATATATATATATATATATATATATATGCAGCCTACTGTCAAATGTCACAGTAAACAATATTGATTATACAAGCTTCAGTTTCAATGTATACTGTGTGGTTAGCTTACCTGTTTTCTCTGATGAAATGTCGAATTACTGACGCAACAGTATTTCTGCTGAGATTTGGTTGAACTCTTTGTCCAGCTTCCTATCAGTGTCAGTCCATGGTTGATAACATGGTCAATAAGTGTTGACGGATTTCTCGAGTCAAATTTGGTCCTCGTCTTCTTTGTTCAGGTTCTATCAACTCTTCAAGTCCTTCTCTACCTCTTCCTCTACCTAGGTGTCTTCCTCTACCTCCTTCTCTTCCTCTACCTTCTTCTCCTCTTCCTATGCCTCTTCCTCTACCTCCTTCTCCTCTTCCTCTACCGCCTTCATCTCCTCTTTGAGCTCCCCCTCTCATTCTCACTCTTCTTCTTCTTCTAACTCGTTCCATTTTTGTTGAAGACAGGTGAACTCACCTGCTGCCTTTTATAGCACACCTGAGTGCTGCGTTTTCAAATTAGCACATGTGTGCTTCCACACCTAGTAGATGTGTTTATCCAATTGTTCATTAGTGTGGTAATTGGCAATCCGGTGCTTTGTAATTACAAGGAAGTAACCTCACGATCCTTATCTGTGTCTAAGGTGTGAAAATGTGTGTAGAGTTTTACAAATCACTGTGTGTAATGTTTTGCAAAAAGGGTGAGGCGGACATTGTGTGTAATGTTGTGCAAATCTGTGGAGGTGTTTTGCTCATTGGAGTACAATTTTGCTAATTGTGTGGACATTTTAATTTTAGTGTGTAAACAATCGTAAAAAACTGTAATCTGTAGCCTAATAAACTGCATGCTTTCCTGAGTCGTAGCAGGAGGACCACACAACATATTAGCCCAAAGGCTGGCAGATGGCGATATTGAGTCGTTTCATCTTACCGTCCAAAGGGAATGCATGCAGCCGGCTATTCACTGTACACCAAAACATTCTCCATTCAGGCTGCAAAGGCATCCATTTCCTCTTTAACTCAATTTAATATGAACGTACTTTCTTTATGAAACTACCATTTTCACCACCATGCTAGTGGCTAATGCTACTTCCTGATGTTGCACCCCGCGTTGGGCCAGGGAAAAACAACAGACTGCTGCAACCTGATTGGCTGAACGCGATACGTAACATTCGGGACTAGCGTTCCTAGGCATTAGCCACTCTAGCATGGTAGTGGAAATTGGTGTTTCAAAAAGACTGTATGCATGTTCCCCCCAAAGAAAATTGACCTTCTCGACATTAAATCTAGTTAATGAGGAAAGCGATCCCTTTGCAGCCTTAATGGAGAATGGAATGCATGCATTCCCTTTGGACGGTAAGATGAAACAACTCAATATCGCCATCAGCCAGCCTTTGGGCTAAAACATACAGTTGAAGTCGGAAGTTAACATACACCTTAGCCAAATACATTTAAACACAGTTTTTCACAATTCGTGACATTTAATCCTAGTAAAAATTCCCTGTCTTAGGTCAGTTAGGACCACCACTTTATTTTCAGAATGTCAAATGTCAGAATAATAGTAGAGAGAATGATTTATTTAAGCTTTTATTTCTTTCATCACATTCCCAGTGGGTCAGAAGTTTACATACACTCAATTAGTATTTGGAAGCATAGCCTTTAAATTGTTTAACTTGGGTCAAACGTTTCGGGTAGCCTTCCAAAAGCTTCCCACATTAAATTGGGTGAATTTTGGCCCATTCCTACTGACAGAGCTGGTGTAACTGAGTCAGGTTTGTAGGCCTCCTTGCTCGCACATGCTTTTTCAGTTCTGCCCACACATTTTCTGTAGGATTGGCTTCTTCCTTGCTGAGCGGCCTTTCAGGTTATGTCGATATAGGACTCGTTTTACTGTGGATATAGATACTTTTGTACCTGTTTCCTCCAGCATCTTCACAAGGTCCTTTACTGTTGTTCTGGGATTGATATGCACTTTTCACACCAAAGTACGTTCATCTCTAGGAGACAGAACGCGTCTCTTTCCTGAGTGGTATGACGGCTGCGTGGTCCCATGGTGTTTATACTTGCGTACTATTGTTTGTACAGATGAATGTGGTACCTTCAGACATTTGGAAATTGTTCCCAAGGATGAACCAGACTTGTGGAAGTCTACCATTTTTATTTTTATTTTCCCATGATGTCAAGCAAAGAGGCACTGAGTTTGAAGGTAGGCCTTGAAATACATCCACAGGTACACCTCCAATTGACTCAAATTATGTCAATTAGACTATCAGAAGCTTCTAAAGCCATGACATCATTTTCTGGAATTTTCCAAGCTGTTTAAAGGCACAATCAACTTAGTGTATGTAAACTTCTGACCAACTGGAATTGTGATACAGTGAATTATAGGTGAAATAATCTGTCTGTAAAATTTTTTTGGAAAAATTACTTGTGTCATGCACAAAGTAGATGTCCTAACCGACTTGCCAAAACGAGTTTTAATGACTCCACCCTAAGTGTATGTAAACTTCCGACTTCAACTCTATCATCGCATGACTAAGTTTACTTCGATATGAGGGTTATTATATCAATATCTGCGCATAAAGGCGTTTCCACTGCCATTTCTAGCGTATTTTGTTTTATCTGTTGCTAAATTTTTTATCCAACATACTTTACTCGTATAAAAAGGTTGGATGGAAACCTGGATAGTGAGACAAAACAAAAGATAAACAATATGTTTGGTAATGATAATAGCATCTGGGAATCATCTAATCGGGTTGCGTGATCATTTACAAATAATTACCGCCATACGGATTTAGATTTGCTCATGCTCAGGTTTGAATTAAATAACATAGTGAAATTAATTAAGATTACATCCCTTTGCCATGCTGAATCAAATTATTGCATCTCTGTGTGTGCGTGTCTTGGAAATATAATTATCTTAAAGACAAGGGGGTCATGGGCAGATTGCTAAACTCTCACCCTTAGTCATCCACATTTGTTGACTCCCTAAAGGCCACTACATGTCTGGGTGGACGTAATCTGTTTTTTAATTTCCTTCATATAAAAAAATGCTAAATGAATTACTCTGCACCCTATGACCCTGAGTACCTTGCCATATAGGACCAAGTATCATAGTATATTTTGCATAATGTGATTTTACAGTACTTGGTAACTAAATTACAGGGAATTGAACCGCCTGAGGGTTAGAGCTAGCGTGTCCTTGATTGACAACTTTCAACGGAACAGGAGAAGCATTTTTCTAAAAGGTGCATGGAAACCAAACCAAACATGTATCTACAATATAGCCCAATCATGCCTCTGCAGAGCAGTCACAGAACCTGGTCTCCATTTAAAACCCTAACCTCTGGACACTGCCGCTGAACGAGGCTGATTAGGCTCAAGCTAGTATGTAACATTGTTCTGGTCTAAGAATAATTTTTGGAAGGAAAGAGGGTACTCAGCTCGAGTCTTGGTGGAGTGGTCTTTCCTTTGAGGATGATTAATGAAGGCTCTTGCCCACAGAAACCCAGAAGTGTTCTTCTCCATTAGACAAGTGATGCTGATGAAGCCACTGAAGTGCTCTATGATTACTGGCTCACCTCTCATTCTCATTGGCTCAGGGGCTTTGCTGTGTGTGCGCATGTGCGTGCGTGCATGTGCATGCGTGCATATGTGTGTGTGCGTGTGTGTATGCGTGCGCGCGTGTGTGTGTGCCTGTGTGCATGCATCTCTGCCTGTGCGCGTGCGTGCGCGTGTGTGTATTGGGATATGGGGGAGCACTTAGGAGGCTGGGGTGGTGGAGGTGGTGGAGGTGTGTGTTGGGAGGTTTATTGGCAGCTCCATACTCCCAGCACTGCCTGTCTGTTAGTTCTGCATGGCTGAGTCCACTTCATCTTTCATCACTCTGATATCCGCCCAGAGACCCGGCCAGATTCGCATGTGTGCCACCAGCTCAGGATCTCAGGCTCTTCGGGCCCTTGTCAGGCTTCTCTCCGTGTAATACACATCCACAGCATGAATATACCAGGCTTCACAGGACAGCGGTTTTGGACTGGAGTGTCCTCACTGCAGGTCAGTCTGAAATGCCTCCAAACAAAACTATGACGCTTAGATACATAACGATATATAACTTTTATATAACTATAACACAATTACTGTATGCTTCTGCAATTATGTTACTGTGAGCTCAGGAGTGTTCTCAAGAGTGTTTATACCACTCACCAAATTCTACTACTTATGAAGTGCTATTGGCTCGTCGAACATCGGGCTAACATTTAACTAGGCACTCTTTTCGAGACTCAACAAACACAACACAGATGCAATATTGACTGTTTTCATCTTTGGCCAAACATATCCTTTCGCCTGGTGTTGATCTATTTATTTGTGTCAATACACCTATCAACAAACCTGTGTAGTCCATAGAAAATATAGAGTCAATAGAGAAAATACTCTAGGACTGTACGGCTCTAGTCTAGTGTGTTCACAATGAGGTCACTCTGGCTGCTTTCTTCACGTGCAGTTCCACTGACCTTCACTGACCTATAGAGGCTGGCTTTGTTTTGGCCGCTGATGCATTGAGTCACCATGAGCATCTGACCTCACACATGTAGTCAACTACAGTGTGCCAGATGACTTCACTTCTATACAGTGAGGGCTTCCTCTTGATGTCCATTAATATGAGCCATCCATAGAAATAGGCTGAGAATTCAGAATCAGGAGTCATCAGAATGAGGAGAACTAGGGTATCGTTTTAGTTCTATCTATCCAGTAGCCTGACTGCTCAAGTCTATGTAAACAGTATATAGTGCATTTGTAACAGTGTCGTTCCATTCCTCTTCTCGCTCCAACCTGGGCTCGAACCAGGGACACTCTGAACACATCGACAACAGTCACCCTCGGAGCATTGTTACCTATCGCTCTTGCAGAGCAAGGGAAACAACCACTTCAAGGTGACGTCAGAGCGAATGACATCGGCAATTGAAATGATACTAGTATGCACCGCTAACTAGTTAGCCATTTCACACCGGTTACACATGGCACAAACCAGTCTGGTTCATACAAAATAAAACTGACATGTTGACTTCCTCCCATAGCCTCAGAGACCCAGGACCCTTTGATCTCAACCTCTGCTACTGTAATCAGGGGACACAAAATCTGAGGGGGCACAAAGTATGTGAGGATGGTGAATTTAGCATTTTTCAAATACCTGAAACAGCTTTTTCCTGCAATCTAAAGCCATAATCATTATGCTTAATTGATGTCAAAAATATGTTTATTTTTCTGCATATCTTAGCATACTTCTTGAGCTGTCTGTATCCTCTTGACTGGTGTTTTTTTTAAGAAGCTAAATATGCTTCTCTAAGATAGCTAGCTACTCTAACTTGGGGCTCTACTCAATCCGTATCGCAGAAGTTCAGCTTTACAGCGTGATTGAAATTGAAAGGAAATGTTTGCTCTTTAGCGGAGACTGCATTCATGGTAAATGCTGCATATGTCGTCTCAATCGGAAATTACCTTTACATTTCTATTGCGGAATCTGTAACGCTTCAGCCTGAAATGGCTTCTTGGTAGCTAGTTATGAGGTTGAGAGATTGTGAACCTATCTGGGTTAGCTAAAGCAACTTCATAAAATTGCTAGGTTGCTAGTAGTATTTTAACGATTTACCCCCCCAAAATTAACTGGACAAATTTGTGGGGGCACGTGCCACTGTGCCCCCTATGGGCATGATGCCTCTGACTGTAATCCTGGTCGTGTCATTTGTACTGATCTCGTGTAGACATGTTCCACTGAGTGGATGACTCTCACGAGATGCACTACAATCTGAACATGAACTGAGACTACAAAACATTAAGAACACCAGCTCATTCCATTACATAGACTGACCAGGTGAATCCAGGTGAAAGCTATGATCCCTTATTGATGTCACTTGTTAAATCCACTTCAGAAGGATTTTCAAGCCTTAAGACAATTGAGACATGGACTGTGTACAGTTGAAGTCGGAAGTTTACATACACCTTAGCCAAATACATTTAAACTCAGTTTTTCACAATTCCTGACATTTAATCCTAGTAAGAATTCCCTGTCTTAGGTCAGTTAGGATCACCACTTTATTTTAAGAATGTGAAATGTCAGAATAATAGTAGAGAGAATTATTTATTTCAGCTTTTATTTCTTTCATCATATTCCCAGTGGGTCAAAGGTTTACATACACTCAATTAGTATTTGGTAGCATTGCCTTTAAATTGTTTAACTTGGGTCAAACGTTTTGGGTAGCCTTCCACAAGCTTCCCACAATAAGTTGGGTGAATTTTTGGTCCATTCCTCCTGACAGAGCTGGTGTAACTGAGTCAGGTTTGTAGGCCTCCTTGCTCGCACGCTTTTTCAGTTCTGCCCACACATTTTCTATAGGATTGAGGTCAGGGCTTTGTGATGGCCACTCCAACACCTTGACTTTGTTGTCTTTAAGGCATTTTGCCACAACTTTGGAAGTATGCTTGGGGTCATTGTCCATTTGGAAGACCCAGTTGCGACCAAGCTTTAACTTCCTGACTAATGTCTTGAGATGTTGCTTCAATATATCCACATAATTGTCCTTCCTCATGATGCCATCTATTTTGTCAAGTGCACCAGTCCCTCCTGCAGCAAAGCACCCCCACGGCATGTTGCTGCCACCCCCGTTGTTCACGGTTGGGATGGTGTTCTTCGGCTTGCAAGCATCCCCCTTTTTCCTCCAAACATAACGATGGTCATTATGGCCAAACAGTTCTATTTTTGTTTCATCAGACCAGAGGACAGTTCACCAAAAAGTACGATCTTTGTCCCCATGTGCAGTTGCAAACCGTAGTCTGGCTTTTTTATGGCGGTTTTGGAGCAGTGGCTTCTTCCTTGCTGAGTGGCCTTTCAGGTTATGTCGATATAGGACTCGTTTTACTGTGGATATAGATACTTTTGTACCTGTTTCCTCCCAGCATCATCACAAGGTCCTTTGCTGTTGTTCTGGGATTGATTTGCACTTTTCACACCAAAAGTACGTTCATCTCTAGGAGACAGAACGCGTCTCCTTCCTGAGCGGTATGACGGCTGCGTGGTCCCATGGTGTTTATACTTGTGTACTATTGTTTGTACAGATGAACGTGGTACCTTCAGGCATTTGGAAATTGCTCCCAAGGATGAACCAGACTTTTTTCTGAGGTCTTTGCTGATTTATTTTGATTTTCCCATGATGTCAATCAAAGAGGCACTGAGTTTGAAGGTAGGCCTAGAAATACATCCACAGATACACCTCCAATTAACTCAAATGATGTCAATTAGCCTATCAGAAGCTTCTAAAGCCATGATATCATTTTCTGGAATTTTCCAAGCTGTTTAAAGGCACAGTCAAACTTCTGACCCACTGGAATTGTGATACAGTGAATTATAAGTGAAATAATCTGTCTGTAGACAATAGTTGGAAAAATTACTTGTGTCATGCACAACGTAGATGTCCTAACTGACTTGCCAAAACTATAGTTTGTTAACAAGAAATTTGTGGAGTGGTTGAATAATGAGTTTTAATGACTCCAACCTATGTGTATGTAAAGTTCCGACTTCAACTGTATGTACGCCATTCAAAGGGTGAATTGGCAAGACAAAATATTAAATGCCTTTGAACGGGGTATGGTAGTAAGTGCCAGGCACACCGGTGTGTGTCGAGAACTACAACGCTCCTGGGTTTTTCACGCTGCATCCCTGTGGAATGCTTTCGACATCCATGCCCCAACAAATTGAGGATGTTCTGAGGGCAAAGGGGACGGGGTGCAATGGAATAGTAGGAAGATGTTCTTAATGTTTTGTACACTCAGTTTACATCACATACTGTGCTGTTGCCTACATTCACGCAGTGCAACATGTGGAAATTAGGACAGTATAGTATTAACAATATTAGTGGCTTATACTGTATATTTACCTGAATGTTTGGTCATGATTTGATGTCATTGTGGTCTGGACATCAAACCCATAAAATAATCTAAAAAGTATCCACATTAATCTACTGTATCTATCTATTTAATTAAATCAACATTATTGTATATATATATATGGGCATAAGCCTCACAAAATATGTATAGAAATGACATCATCAACATATATAACTCTCTTTTAATTTTTACGTTTTCTCTAGTAAGATTTTGATTTTGATGTTATGACTGATGTTATACTGATGTTTCCTTTTTTCTCCTCAGATCTGTAATCAAAACAGGCTTACCTCTGGAGAAACAAACAGCAGCGTATGAGATTGCTTCAAACATCGGCATTTCCTGAGCTCCAAGGCATTTAAATGCATGTGAATAATTGAATGCTGAGTTCAAACATGACCTCTCGCGGACCTCTCTTCACCTTCCTTTCTCAGTACAAGGAAGTTGTAGTCAAGAGAGAGGGCAGAGAGGCAGAGAGAGGGAGAGAAAGAGGCAGAGAGATACAGTGGCTTGCAAAAGTATTCACCCCCCTTGGCATTTTTCCTATTTTGTTGCCTTACAACCTGGAATTAAAATGGATTTTTTGGGGGTTTGTGTCATTTGATTTACACAACATATACAGTGGGGAAAAAAAGTATTTAGTCAGCCACCAATTGTGCAAGTTCTCCCACTTAAAAAGATGAGAGAGGCCTGTAATTTTCATCATAGGTACACGTCAACTATGACAGACAAAATGAGAAAAAAACTTCCAGAAAATCACATTGTAGGATTTTTTATGAATTTATTTGCAAATTATGGTGGAAAATAAGTATTTGGTCACCTACAAACAAGCAAGATTTCTGGCTCTCACAGACCTGTAACTTCTTCTTTTAAAAGGCTCCTCTGTCCTCCACTCGTTACCTGTATTAATGGCACCTGTTTGAACTTGTTATCAGTATAAAAGACACCTGTCCACAACCTCAAACAGTCACACTCCTAACTCCACTATGGCCAAGACCAAAGAGCTGTCAAAGGACACCAGAAACAGAATTGTAGACCTGCACCAGGCTGGGAAGACTGAATCTGCAATAGGTAAGCAGCTTGGTTTGAAGAAATCAACTGTGGGGAGCAATTATTAGGAAATGGAAGACATACAAGACCACTGATAATCTCCCTCGATCTGGGGCTCCACGCAAGATCTCACCCTGTGGGGTCAAAATGATCACAAGAACGGTGAGCAAAAATCCCAGAACCACACGGGGGACCTAGTGAATGACCTGCAGAGAGCTGGGACCAAAGTAACAAAGCCTACCATCAGTAACACACTACGCCGCAGGGACTCAAATCCTGCAGTGCCAGACGTGTCCCCCTGCTTAAGCCAGTACATGTCCAGGCCCGTCTGAAGTTTGCTAGAGTGCATTTGGATGATCCAGAAGAGGATTGGGAGAATGTCATATGGTCAGATGAAACCAAAATAGAACTTTTTTGGTAAAAACTCAACTCGTCGTGTTTGGAGGACAAAGAATGTTGAGTTGCATCCAAAGAACACCATACCTACTGTGAAGCATGGGGGTGGAAACATCATGCTTTGGGGCTGTTTTTCTGCAAAGGGACCAGGACGACTGATCCGTGTAAAGGAAAGAATGAATGGGGCCATGTATCGTGAGATTTTGAGTGAAAACCTCCTTCCATCAGCAAGGGCATTGAAGATGAAACGTGGCTGGGTCTTTCAGCATGACAATGATCCCAAACACACCGCCCGGCAACGAAGGAGTGGCTTCGTAAGAAGCATTTCAAGGTCCTGGAGTGGCCTAGCCAGTCTCCAGATCTCAACCCCATAGAAAATCTTTGGAGGGAGTTGAAAGTCCATGTTGCCCAGCGACAGCACCCAAAACATCACTGCTGTAGAGGAGATCTGCATGGAGGAATGGGCCAAAATACCAGCAACAGTGTGTGAAAACCTATTGAAGACTTACAGAAAACGTTTGACCTGTGTCATTGCCAACAAAGGGTATATAACAAAGTATTGAGAAACTTTTGTTATTGACCAAATACTTATTTTCCACCTTAATTTGCAAATAAATTCATAAAAAATCCTACAATGTGATTTTCTGGATTTTTTCCCCCCATTTTGTCTGTCATAGTTGACGTGTACCTATGATGAAAATTACAGGCCTCTCTCATCTTTTTAAGTGGGAGAACTTGCACAATTGGTGGCTGACTAAATACTTTTTTTCTCCACTGTAGATACTTTTGAAGATGCAAAATATTTTTTCTTGCGAAACAAACAAGAAATAAGATACAAAAACAGAAAACTTGAGCGTGCATAACTATTGACCCCCCTTTTGCCACCTTTTGCAGCAATTACAGCTGCAAGTCTCTTGGGGTATTTCTCTATAAGCTTGGCGTCCAAAAAGTTATACTTTTGAATCATCTGTCCATAGAGTCTTGATGATCATCCAGGTGCTTTTTGGCAAACTTGAGTCAAATTTTTGGACGAGATTGGTCCCATTATGCCTGGCGAAAACCAAACACTGCATTCCACAGTAAGAACTAGCATGCTAGTTAGCTAGTTAACACACTATTGGTGGTTTGTTGTGACCAAGTGTTGGTGCTAAACTGTGTGTTATTGTTATTGGATGCTAGCATGCTAGTTAGCTATGGTGTCATAGTTAGCTATCTGAATAAAGTGGGTTGAGTCTATTCCTTTAAACATTGAACCGCTGTGGTTCACAACAATTCTGATTTCTAAAGGTGGAAGTTGGGAGAGTTTTTGTTCGGGTGGTTCAGTGAAACAATTTTAGTTTCTGAGGTAGAAGTTTTTGGTGAGGGAGGCCCTGCTCTCTCCTCTCCCAGATGCTTAGCTCATTTCATTCCGATCTCCTCTGCATTTTTGTAGCCATTTGCTACAGCCTGTCAACTATGCCTCTGCCTATCCCTGTTCTCTCCTCTCTGTGCGTGGCTGCTGCCTCTCTAACCTGGTGGTCCCTGCACGCACCCCACACCTGGAGTTCCAGGTCGCAGGCAGCCTCTGGAACTGCCGTTCTGCTGCCAACAAAGCTGACTTCATCCCAGCCTATGCCAACCTCCAGTCCCTCGACTTCCTGGCGCTGACGGAAACATGGATCACCACTGAAAACACTGCTACTCCTACTGCTCTCTCCTCGTCTGACCATGTGTTCTCGCATACCCCGAGAGCATCTGGTCAGAGGGTGGTGGTACAGGAATCCTCATCTCTCCCAAGTGGACATTCTCAATTTTTCCCCTAACCCATCTGTCTATCTCCTCATTTGAATTCCATGCTGTCACAGTCACTAGCCCATTTAAGCTTAATATCCTTGTCATCTATCGCCCTCCAGGTTCCCTTGGAGAGTTCATCAATGAGCTTGACGCCTTGATAAGTTCCTTTCCTGAGGATGGCTCACCCCTCACAGTTTTGGGGGGATTTCAACCTCCCTATGTCCACATTTGACTCATTTCTCTCTGCCTCCTTTCCACTCCTCTCCTCTTTTGACCTCACCCTCTCACCGTCCCCCTACTCACAAGGCAGGCAATACGCTTGACCTCATCTTCACTAGATGCTGCTCCTCTACTAATCTCACTGCAACTCCCCTCCATGTCTCCCGACCACTACTTTGTTTCCTTTTCTCTCTCGCTCTCCTCCCACACTACTCACTCTGCCCCTACACAGATGGTAATGCGCCGCCGCAACCTTCGCTCTCTCTCCCACTACTCTCTCCTCTTCCATCCTATCATCTCTTCCCTCTGCTCAATCCTTCTCCCTCCAATCTCCTGATTCTGCCTCCTCAACCCTCCTCTCCTCCCTTTCTGCATCCTTTGACTCTCTGTGTCCCCTATCCTCCCGGCCGGCTCGGTCCTCCCCTCCAGCTCCGTGGCTTGATGACTCATTGCGAGCTCACAGAACAGAGCTCCGGGCAGCGGGAGCGGAAATGGAAGAAAACTAAACTCCCTGCCGACCTGGCATCTTTTCACTCCCTCCCTCTCTACATTTTCTTCATCTGTTTCTGCTGCTAAGGCCACCTTCTACCACTCTAAATTCCAAGCATCTGCCTCTAACCCTAGGAAGCTCTTTGCCACATTTTCCTCCCTCCTGAATCCCCCCTCCTCTCTCTCTGTGGATGACTTCGTCAACCACTTTGAAAAGAAGGTTGACGACATCCGATCCTCGTTTGTTAAGTCTAATGACACTGCTGGTCCTGCTCACACTGCCCTACCCTATGCTTTGACTTCTTTCTCCCCTCTCTCTCCAGATAAAATCCTGCGACTTGTGACTGCAGGCCGCCCAACAACCTGCCCGCTTGACCCCATCCCCTCCTCCCTTCTCCAGACCATCTCCGGTGACCTTCTCCCCTACCTCACCTCGCTGATCAACTCATCCTTGACCGCTGGCCATGTCCCTTCCGTCTTCAAGAGAGCGAGAGTTGCTCCCCTTCTCAAAAAACCAACACTCGACCCCACTGATGTCAACAACTACAGACCAGTATCCCTTCTTTCTTTTCTTTCCAAAACCATTGAGCGTGCCGTCTTTAGCCAACTCTCTTGCTATCTCTCTCAGAATGACCTTCTTGATCCAAACCAATCAGGTTTCAGGACTGGTCATTCAACTGAGACTGCTCTTCTCTGTGTCACGGAGACTCTCCGCACTGCTAAAGCTAACTCTCTCTCCTCTGCTCTTGTCCTTCTAGACCTGTCTGCTGCCTTTGATACTGTGAACCATCAGATCCTCCTCTCCACCCTCTCCGAGCTGGGCATCTCCGGCGCGGCTCACTCCTGGATTGCGTCCTACCTGACCGGTCGCTCCTACCAAGTGGCGTGGCGAGAAGCTGTCTCCGCACCACGTGCTCTCACCACTGGTGTCCCCCAGGGCTCAGTTCTAGGCCCTCTCCTTTTCTCCCTATACACCAAGTCACTTGGCTCTGTCATATCCTCACACGGCCTCTCCTATCATTGCTACGCTGACGATACACAACTAATCTTCTCCTTTCCCCCTTCTGATAACCAGGTGGCGAATCACATCTCTGCATGTCTGGCAGACATATCAGTATGGATGACGGATCACCACCTCAAGCTGAACCCTGGCAAGACGGAGCTGCCTCTTCCTCCCGGGGAAGGACTGCCCGTTCCATGATCTCGCCATCACGGTTGACAACTCCGTTGTGTCCTCCTCCCAGAGTGCGAAGAGCCTTGGCGTGACCCTGGACAACACCCTGTCGTTCTCCGCTAACATCAAGGCGGTGACCCGCTCCTGCAGGTTCATGCTCTACAACATTCGGAGAGTACGACCCTGCCTTACACAGGAAGCGGCACAGGTCCTAATCCAGGCACTTGTCATCTCCCGTCTGGATTACTGCAACTCGCTGTTGGCTGGCCTCCCTGCATGTGCCATTAAACCCCTACAACTCATCCAGAATGCCGCAGCCCGTCTGGTGTTCAACCTTCCCAAGTTCTCTCACGTCACCCCCCTCCTCCGCACACTCCACTGGCTTCCAGTTGAAGCTCGCATCCGTTACAAGACCATGGTGCTTGCCTTTGGAGCAGCGAGGGAACGGCACCTCTGTACCTTCGGGCTCTGATCAGTCCCTACACCCAAACGAGGCATTGCGTTCATCCACCTCTGGCCTGCTGGCTCCCTTCCTCTGCGGAAGCATAGTTCCCGCTCAGCCCAGTCAAAACTGTTCGCTGCTCTGGCACCCCAATGGTGGAACAAGCTCCCTCACGACGCCAGGACAGCGGAGTCACTCACCACCTTCCGGAGACATTTGAAACCCCACCTCTTTAAGGAATACCTGGGATAGGATAAAGCAATCCTTCTACCCCCCCCACACACACAGCGGAGTCGCTCACCACCTTCCGGAGACATTTGAAACCCCACCTCTTTAAGGAATACCTGGGATAGGATAAAGTAATCCTTCTACCCCCAAAAAAAAATTGTAAAGTGGTTATCCCACTGGCTATAGGGTGAATGCATCAATTTGTGAGTCGCTCTGGACTAGAGCGTCTGCTAAATGACGTAAATGTGCCCTTGAGCAAGGCACTTAACCCTAATTGCTCCTGTAAGTCGCTCTGGATAAGAGCGTCTGCTAAATGACTAAAATGTAATGTAAATGAACATCATACCAAAGGTCAAGCATGGTGGTGGTGGTGTGATGGTTTGGGGATGCTTTGCTGCCTCAGGACCTGGACGACTTACCTTAATAGAAGGAACCATTAATTCTGCTCTGTATCAGAGAATTCTACAGGAGAATGTCAGACCATCCGTCTGTGAGCTGAAGCTGAAGCACAGCTGGGTCATGCAGCAAGACAATGATCCAAAACACACAATCAAGTCTACATGAAAATTGCTAAAAAGCAACAAATTGGAAGTTTTGGAATGGCCTAGTCAAAGTCCAGACCTAATCCCAATTGAGATGTTGTGGCAGGACTTGAAACGAGCAGATCATGCTTGAAAACCCACACGTCACTGAGTTAAAGCAGTTCTGCATGGAAGAGTGGGACAAGAATTCCTCCACAGCGACGTGAGAGACTGATCAACAACTACAGGAAGCATTTGGTTGGAGTCATTGCAGCTAAAGGTGGCACAACCAGTTATTGAGTGTAAGGGGGCAATTACTTTTTCACACAGGGGAATTGGGTGTTGTATAACTTTGTTTATGAAATAAATATGTAATTGTTGTGTTATTTGTTCACTTTTGTTCCCTTCATCTAATATTAGGTTTTGGTTGAAGATCTGATAACATTCAGTATCACAAATATGCAAAAGTAGAGAAAATTAGAAAGGGGGCAAATACTTTTTCATAGCACTGTACAGTGAGGGAAAAATATATTTGATCCCCCTGCTGATTTTGTTGCTTTGCCCACTGACAAAGAAATGATCAGTCTATAATTTTAATGGTAGGTTTATTTGAACAGTGAGAGACTGAATAACAACAACAAAATCCAGAAAAATGCATGCCAAAAATGTTATAAATTGATTTACATTTTAATGAGGGAAATAAGTATTTGACCCCCTCTCAATCAGAAAGATTTCTGGCTCCCAGGTCTTTTATACAGGTAACAAGCTGAGATTAGGAACACACTCTTAAAGTGAGGAGGGAGGATCTTGTCAATGATCTCAAGGCAGCTGGGACCATAGTCACCAAGAAAACAATTGGTAACACACTACGCCGTGAAGGACTGAAATCCTGCAGCGCCCGCAAGGTCCCCCTGCTCAAGAAAGCACATATACAGGCCCGTCTGAAGTTTGCCAATGAACATCTGAATGATTCAGAGGAGAACTGGGTGAAAGTGTTGTGGTCAGAAGAGACCAAAATCGAGGTCTTTGGCATCAACTCAACTTGCCGTGTTTGGAGGAGGAGGAAGGCTGCCTATGACCCCAAGAACACCATCCCTACCGTCAAACATGGAGGTGGTAACATTATGCTTTGGGGGTGTTTTTCTGCTAAGGGGACAGGACAACTTCACCACATCAAAGGGACGATGGATGGGGCCTTGTACCGTCAAATCTTGGGTGAGAACCTCCTTCACTCAGCCAGGGCATTGAAAATGGGTCGTGGATGGGTATTCCAGCATGACAATGACCCAAAACACACGGCCAAGGCAACAAAGGAGTGGCTCAAGAAGAAGCACATTAACGTCCTGGAGTGGCCTAGCCAGTCTCCAGACCTTAATCCCATAGAAAATCTGTGGAGCGAGCTGAAGGTTCGAATTGCCAAACGTCAGCCTCGAAACCTTAATGACTTGGAGAAGATCTGCAAAGAGGAGTGGGACAAAATCCCTACTGAGATGTGTGCAAACCTGGTGGCCAACTACAAGAAATGTCTGACCTCTGTGATTGCCAACAAGGGTTTTGCCACCAAGTACTAAGTCATGTTTTGCAGAGGGATCAAATACTTATTTCCCTCATTAAAATGCAAATCAATTCATAACATTTTTGACATGCGTTTTCTGGATTTTGTTTTGTTATTCTGTCTCTCACTGTTCAAATAAACCTACCATTAAAATTATAGACTGATCATGTCTTTGTCAGTGGGCAAACAAAATCAGCAGGGGATCAAATACTTTTTTCCCTCACTGTATATACTGAGATCATGTGACAGATCATGTGACACTTAGATTGCACACAGGTGGACTTTATTGAACTAATTATGTGACTTCTGAAGGTAATTGGTTGCACCAGATCTTATTTAGGGGCTTCATAGCAAAGGGGGTGAATAGATATGCACGCACCACTTTTCCGTTATTTATTTTTTAGAATTGTTTGAAACAAGTTATTTTTTTCATTTCACTTCACCAATTTGGACTATTTTGTGTATGTCCATTACATGAAATCCAAATAAAAATCAATTTAAATTACAGGTTGTATTGCAACAAAATAGGAAAAAACTCCAAGGGGGATCAATAATTTTGCAAGGCACTGTACGAAAGTAACTCTGACTAAAGTAATTGCTAACTGTATTTCATTAGACAACTCTTGACAGACATGGTCAGGAAATTCTAACTGGCCATGTCTGTCTTGTTTTAGTTGCAAAGAAATAGCATTCTCTGGAATTCCAAGAGGAAATAAACAACAAATGTCCATATTTTAAAGTTGAAGTCACTTTGCCTTCTCTCTAACTTTTGCCATATACAGTGGGGAGAACAAGTATTTGATACACTGCCGATTTTGTAGGTTTTCCTACTTACAAAGCATGTAGAGGTCTGTCATTTTTATTATAGGTACACTTCAACTGTGAGAGACGGAATCTAAAACAAAATCCAGAAAATCACATTGTATGATTTTTAACTAATTAATTTGCATTTTATTGCATGACATAAGTATTTGATACATCAGAAAAGCAGAACTTAATATTTGGTACAGAAACCTTTGTTTGCAATTACAGAGATCATACGTTTCCTGTAGGTCTTGACCAGGTTTGCACACACTGCAGCAGGGATTTTGGCCCACTCCTCCATACAGACCTTCTCCAGATCCTTCAGGTTTCGGGGCTGTCGCTGGGCAATACAGACTTTCAGCTCCCTCCAAAGATTTTCTATTGGGTTCAGGTCTGAAGACTGGATAGGCCACTCCAGGACCTTGAGATGCTTCTTATGGAGCCACTCGTTAGTTGCCCTGGCTGTATGTTTCGGGTCGTTGTCATGCTGGAAGACCCAGCCACGACCCATCTTCAATGCTCTTACTGAGGGAAGGAGGATCTCGCGATACATGGCCCCCATCCATCCTCCTCTCAATACGGTGCAGTCGTCCTGTCCCCTTTGCAGAAAAGCATCCCCAAAGAATGATGTTTCCACCTCCATGCTTCACGGTTGGGATGGTGTTCTTGGGGTTGTACTCATCCTTCTTCTTCCTCCAAACACGGCGAGTGGAGTTTAGACCAAAAGCTTTATTTTTGTCTCATCAGACCACATGACCTTCTCCCATTCCTCCTCTGGATCATCCAGATGGTCATTGGCAAACTTCAGACGGGCCTGGACATGCGCTGGCTTGAGCAGGGGGACCTTGCGTGCGCTGCAGGATTTTAATCCATGACGGCGTAGTGTGTTACTAATGGTTTTCTTTGAGACTGTGGTCCCAGCTCTCTTCAGGTCTTGACCAGGTCATGCCGTGTAGTTCTGGGCTGATCCCTCACCTTCCTCATGATCATTGATGCCCCACGAGGTGAGATCTTGCATGGAGCCCCCAGACCGAGGGTGATTGACCGTCATCTTGAACTTCTTCCATTTTCTAATAATTGCGCCAACAGTTGTTGCCTTCTCACCAAGCTGCTTGCCTATTGTCCTGTAGCCCATCCCAGCCTTGTGCAGGTCTACAATTTTATCCCTGATGTCCTTACACAGCTCTCTGGTCTTGGCCATTGTGGAGAGGTTGGAGTCTGTTTGATTGAGTGTGTGGACACGTGTGTTTTATACAGGTAACAAGTTCAAACAGGTGCAGTTAATACAGGTAATGAGTGGAGAACAGGAGGGCTTCATAAAGACAAACTAACAGGTCTGTGATAGCCGGAATTCTTACTGGTTGGTAGGTGATCAAATACTTATATCATGCAATAAAATGCAAATTAATTACTTAAAAATCATACAATGTGATTTTCTGGATTTTTGTTTTAGATTCCGTCTCTCACAGTTGAAGTGTACCTATGATAAAAATTACAGACCTCTACATGCTTTGTAAGTAGGAAAACCTGCAAAATCGGCAGTGTATCAAATACTTGTTCTCCCCAATAAATATGGACAGATATAAAAACATATTGTAAAATGTGTAAAACATTTGATAACGCATTTGAATTAGTATAGTGGTCAACACAGACACTCAACCTGGTCTCACTTCTGTTTTGAAGAATTGTCCTTGTATGAACTGTGTTAGGACAATAGATGTTGTATTGTGTAATGAGGTGATGAGGAGCTGCAGTCCACTGATCAATAGGGTCATTTGTTAATCAGTGCTAGGAAGGTGTTGATTTGTGTACTCCCAGGGACTTCGTTGTGAGAGTCAAACTGACACACTTTGAAACGTTATCTTTAATGGCTTCTCTGGAAAAGGGCTGACACTAAATCAAATTCTGTACATTTTGACTGAGATCTAACTTCATTATCATGCTTTTCATTATTCCACTCCCCCATTCACTTTGCACAGCCATGTCCTCTTGAGGTGTAAAAGTGAGCCACAACCTCTGAAATATGAATTTTGTCTGTCATGTTTCATTCAGTCAGCCGTAAATTAAAGATGCATTTGATAGCTGGGGATGTAAATTAAGGTTTCAGTAAACGTTCCCCTTTGCTCATCTGTCCCTGTGAACATTTTTGACATTGTTCCAAAAGCATTTTAGCAGAAACAAGAGAAGTTCCAAACAGCGACCTTCAAGTCAGGACTCAATCAGTCTAGTGGCCAGTAACATGTAATTCATGACTATTAGACTGTTCAACTCAGAAGGCTCAGATGTTATAAGATGGTTGCTGGTCCAGTGGTAGCCTAACGGTTAGAGTGTTTGGCCAGTAACCGAAAAGTTACTGGTTCAAGTACCTGAGCCAACAAGGTGAAAAAAATCAGTTGATGTGTCTTTGAGCAAGGAACTTAACCCTAATTTGCTCCAGGGGTGCTGTACTACTATGGCTGACCCTGTGCAACAACACATTTCACTGTGGTGTATGTGACAATAAAACCTTAAAAAAATTTTTTTTTTTTAATCCACAATAGCAATGGGCATTAGGATGACACATTTATGGATGTCCATAGTGCTTTATTGCATTGGGCTATGGGATGCTTATGTTGTAATCCCAATAACAAACCACAGAAATGATAATGGGATATAAGACACTCACCATTAGACGTTCCTGCATATCTCATTTGATCCCTTGTGTTAACTTGTGGCTTTTTCCGGCTGCAATTATCACATCGAGAATGTTATTATGTCCCATGTGAATCTGAATTGATCATTTGCATCCACTTTGTGCATAAATGTCTCTAAGATCCCTTTGACGATCTGTAACTCGATATGGAAACACATTCTGATCTTCTAATTAATTTCAAAGAGTACATACAATATCAATCCCTGAATGGCTGCGCACAAAATAAATAAACATCCACAAGGAAAAGTTTCAATATTATTGAGCTTCATAGCAATTTCTCTGTCTGTCGTGCTAAGCGGGTGTGATCAGAGCAAATGCAGCACAATAGCATAAAAATCTGTTCCCTTGCTCATTGGTTGCATCAAAATTCATATCAAGCCAGTCACGTCCACATTAAGGGCAATTTTTGATTCCCAAAAGCACATTGAATTTTGAATTGAGGGAGCCAGAGTAAGCCTACATTATTTGACAAACACTTCCCTTGCATTCTTTTTTACAAAAAAGTACCATATATTGCATTTACTTTTGATGCACTAAATTACTGACCAGCCAGAACAGAGAATGGCAAAAACTTGTATGTGACTGATTCAGGCCAGTGATGGAGCTCTTCCCAGATCACTGGGAAACAGTCCACCATGTCAGGCAATGAAACTCTGGTCATGCCAGCACCTGGGCAAGATTGAATGAGAGCTGTGAGGTTTGGCTGAGATTACCACTGATAGGCAGGGTTTCCTTACCATACAGGGAATTAACATCCTCATAACTACTATTAATTTACATGCACCGTACAGAGCATGTCCTTATGTGAATATGAGATACTGTAGACCAGGGTGTCAAACTCATTTTTCCCCAGGGGCCGCTTTGGTCTTCAACGAGGTCCGAAGGGGATGCACAAAAAATCTGTTATATTTCCTCTACATCAAAATTTGCAAAGATTGTCCTCTATCCATCGTTTTGGAATTTCCGATACTCCCTGACAGTCTAGCTTTCATTTTGTTGATTATTAGCGAGCTGGACACAGTCAAGAAAGGGGTATAAATGTAGCTCCATTATCATTTCTCCACAGTTTCCATTTGGTTTTAGTCATTTTAAAGTATACTGAGTTTTTCTATTCTTATTTTTTGGGGTTTACTATGGATCCCCATTAGTTCCTGCCAAGGCAGCAGCTACTCTTCCTGGGGTTTATTATGGATCCCCATTAGTTCTTGCCAAGGCAGCAGCTACTCTTCCTGGGGTTTATTATGGATCCCCATTAGTTCCTGCCAAGGCAGCAACTACTCTTCCTGGGGTTTATTATGGATCCCCATTAGTTCCTGCCAAGGCAGCAGCTACTCTTCCTGGGGTTTATTATGGATCCCCATTAGTTCCTGCCAAGGGAGCAGCTTACCTTCCTGGGGTTTCACTATGGATCCCCATTAGTTCCTGCCAAGGCAGCAGCTACTCTTCCGGGGTCCAGCAACATTAAGACAGTATAAGCAGTTAAAAATATTACATGACATTAAATTCTCATAACACTTTACCCAATACATTTAGTGTGTTCCCTCAGGCCACTACTCCCACTTATCACATATGTGACCGAACCGCCTTGATTCGGTCTTATGTAGCAACATTAAAATATGCAGGTTACTTTACTAATTGCTGTGTTTTGTTTCTCTCTCTGTCTGTTTAAACATTCCTTTCATTTAGCCCTTTCCCTCTTTGTTCTCCTTTCTCCTCACCAGTGTGATTCGGTCTTATGTAGCAACATTTGAAATTGTGTTTTTTACATTGGATTAAAGCAGAGACACTGAGGTACAAAATAATATATCATACACTACATTTGAGGGAACAATGGGGAAGTAATTCTGCTTTAAAAGTTGATAAACTTGTAATCTCACTTTAAGAAAATGTTCTTTGAATGTTTTGGTACCTAGTGAAGAGCTCTTCTTTGTCTACACCCATTCAGCATCGTTCACACCCTCTTAAGCTTTAGCCCCACCCATCTCGTTTCGCTCTCGGACCGTTCAGAGTGCACACTTGACGCTCTGGCCGATGAGTAGGGTTGATCCGAGCGTTCTGACCTCTCAAACGGCAGTCAAGCACCCGAGCTAACTGGCCTAACATTGGCTAGCTTGCTAGCTACTTCCAGACACAAATGAGAACACCTCACTCTGAACATTTTACTCGCCCTAGCAGAGCTGGTTAGGGTGTTTTCATGTTATCCAGAGCGTTGGTGACTGTAACTGTGCTGCTGGCAACAATATAATTACGCTTTTTTGCCGACGTTTACTGACACCGGCCATATTCAATGGGTGTTGTGCGTTCGTAAATTCATCAGTTATTCTGCGCTCTGGCATACTCAGACTGAATTTACGAACACACCCGAAATGTAACGATCCCGGCTGTCTGAGTCGGGTCCTGTCTGGTGACTAGTTTTCCGGTTCGTAATCTCCAGTTTCCCGAGGGTTCGGGAACGCTCCGGGAAGCGCTCTTGTTTCCGCACCTGCATCCCATCAGCAATCTGCACACCTGGTCCTGATCATCACCCTTCTTAGGCTCTGGCCTAACATCCAGTTCCTGCCGGATCGTTAGCTAGAACAGTATGTTTGTCAGCGATCAGCCTCTGAGCCATTAGTGTTAGTTTTGTTGTTTTGCACCTTGTGACTTGCTGTGTACTGACCTCCGTTTTTGTTCTGTCTGCAGTCTTTCACCCCGAACCTTCATCCAACCTCTGCCTGATGGTCGGCGGCTGCCGAGCCAGTACCGACCAACCACTGCACCCTCAACAACTCCATCCACGCCACCCGCTCTGTTTCCTGGATTATTCAGCCTCACTCAGAATCTATTAAATAAACACTCACCCTTTCTCTCTACGTACCTTGTCCTGGTCTGCTTCTGGGTTCTGGCATAGTAAACCGTGACAGAACGATCCGGCCAGTATGAACCCAGCGGACCTGGACTCTGTTGCTCATGCTATTACCCAGCAGGAGAAGATGTTGGGCCATCATGCACGGTACTACAGGAGATCGCGTTGTCAGTTCGGAACCTTTCTACCGGTTCTGACGGAGGTCCAGAACCAACGTAAGTGTCCGGTGGAGGATCCACTACCGGTTTCACCCATCTCGCCTGCCGCTTCTGGAAGCTGTGTCCATCCGTGAGCCCAAGGTTCCGACGCCGGATAAATATGAGGGGGAGCTGGGGAAGATGCCGTTCTTCCTTATGCAGTGTGGATTAGTGTTCGATCTACAGCCCTACTCTTATGCCACAGACAAGGCTAGGATAGCCTTTGTGATTGAGTTGCTGCGTGGTCGAGCGCTGGAGTGGGCTTCAGCCGTTTGGGGAACGACAGGATCCCTGCATGGCTTCATACCAGGGGTTCACGGCCGAGATGAGGAAGCTCTTCGACCATTCCGTCCGAGGGAGGGACGCAGCTAGGCGCCTGTTTTCGCTTCGCAAGGAACTGTAGCGTGGGCCGACTTCGTGATCGAGTTCAAGACGTTGGCTGTGGAGAGTGGGTGGAACGAGGAGTCTCTGCAGCGGCCCTTTACCAGGGTCTGTCGAGCAGCTCAAGGATGAGTTGATCTCCTATCCCGAGCCTAGTGACCTGGACAGCTTGGTAGCCTTGTCTTTCGGGTGGATAATCAGTCCGAGAAAGCGAAGGAGGGGGAAGCAATGGTGTCCGTCCAATCGATCAGCTTCTCAGTTCCCAGTCGGGTCGGGTGGTGGACCAGAACACGTCGATCATTCTCCACCACAATGGATTAGTGGAGAGGTCCTCTCTCTCCCGATTCTGAACCCATGCAAGTGGGGCGGCACGGGGTTAACCAAGGAGGAGCGTCAACATAGACGTAAGACCAACTGCTGCCTCTACTGTGGTAGCTCGGGACATTACATCTCCACTTGTTCCCGCGGTCGTTCAAACTGCCCGGCTCGCTAAAGTTGGGAGGACTTTTAGCGAGCCAGTTTCAACCTCTCAGTACCTCTGTCAGACCCCGTTTCCCGGCTACCCTTGTGAACAGGAATCAGAGCTTAGCGCTTAACGCTTTTATCGATTCAGGTGCCGATGGAAGCTTTCTTGATGCCGAGTTGGTGGAACAGCTGGGGCTTTCAAGGAAGCAATTGCCGGAAGCCATTGAAGCGACCACTCTGAACGGCAGTAGTCTGGCACGTATCACGATGAGGACTGAACCGGTTAAGATGCGGTTGTCGGGAATCATTCTGAGATGATTTCATTCTTCATTCTGCCGTCTTCCCATGTTCCTCTGGTCCTTGGATACCCCTGGCTGAAGGAACACAATCCCACGTTCGATTGGGTGGACGGGGCAAGGTAACTCGAGTTGAGCCCTTGATTGTCATGCTAACTGTCTCAAGACTGCCTGCCCCATTCGGTTCCCAGTCAGGTGATTGAGGCTAAACCCCCAGATTTGTCCCTGGTTCCCGAGACATATCACGATTTGGGGAAGTTTTCCAGTAAGCAGAAGGCTCTGTCACTCCCTCCCCACCGACCATATGATTGTGCCATCAACCTGGTCCCTGGAGCTGTCTACCCCAAGGGAAGGTTATACAGTATCTCCCGACCTGAACGTGAGGCGTTGGAGACCTACATCAAGGAGTCCCTAGCTGCTGGTCTCGTTCGTCCCTCGTCATCACCCTGGGGGCAGGATTCTTCTTTGTGGGTAAGAAGGATGGCTCTCTTCGACCGTGTATTGATTATCGGGGTTGAATGACATCCACGGTCAAGAACAAGTATCCCCTGCCCTTGATGAGTTCTGCCTTCGACTCCTTACAGGGTGCTACGGTGTTCACCAGCTGAGACCTACGCAATGTCGTATCACCTGGTCCGATCAGAGAGGGGGACGAGTGGTTGACGGGTTTCATAACCGATGGGTCGCTTCGAGTATCAGGTGATGCCGTTTGGACTGACCAATGCTCCAGCGGTATTCCAGAGTATGGTGAACGACGTCCTGAGAGATATGATCGGTCTCTTTGTGTTTGTTTACCTGGATGACATTCTGATCTTCCTCGGAGGAACCTTCCGACCACGTCCAGCATGTCCGGCAGGTTCTGCAGCGATTGTTGGAGAATCGCCTGTTCGTGAAGGCCGAGAAGTGCGAGTTTCACGCCCACCATCGACATCCTTTTCGGGTACATCATCTCCAGGGGAGAGATTAGGATGGACCAGGAGAAGGTTAGAGCGGGTTCTGGAATGGGCCCAGCCCGGTACGAGATTGCAGCTCCAGAGATTTTTGGGGTTTTGCGAATTTCTACCGGAGATTCATCGGGATTACAGCCATGTGGCCGCTCCGTTAACTGCCTTGACTTCCAGTATCAGGACCTTCAAGTGGAATCCGGAGGCGGATCGAAACGTTTCTGGATTTGAAGAGGCGATTCACCAACGCACCGATTCTCTCTCAACCGGACACGGCCCGTCAGTTTGCGTTGAAGTGGACGTCTGATGTGGGAGTTGGCGCCATCCTGTCGCAGCGATGCTCCACGGACAGTAAACTCCATCCCTGCGCCTACTACTCGCGCTTTCGCCTGCGGAGAGGAATTACGATGTGGGTAACCCGGAGCTTCTGTCGCGGGGTGAAACTTGCCTTGGAGGAGTGGCGCCACTGGTTGGAGGCGGAGCAACCGTTATTGTCTGGACTGACCACAAGAATCTTGCTTACGTGCAATCGGCTAAACGTCTCAACTCCCGTCAGGCCAGGTGACGGCGTTGTTTTGCACGATTCCAAGTTTGCCCTGACGTTCCGACCTGGATCTAAGAACGGCAAGGCGGACGCCTTGTCCCGGATGTTCTCCAAGACGGAGGAGATGGGTCCAAGACCGAGACAATCCCCTCCCCGAACTGCGCCGTGGGGAGCAGTTATGTGGAAGATTGAGGAGGAGGTGCTGGCGGCCCTTCGGACTCCAGCCCGGTCCCGGTAACGTCCACCCGGGTCGGTTGTTTGTGCCTGAGTCGGTACGTCCTGCTGTCCTCAAATGGTCCCACGCCCAGCAAGATGGCTTGTCACCCTGGCGTGGCTCGGACAATGGCGTTTCTTCGCGAGACGTTTTTGGTGGCCTGCCATGGCCGAGGATACTCGGGTTTTGTTGCTGCCTGTCCAGTGTGTGCGCAGAATAAGAGTACCAATCGGCCCAGCTCTGGACTACTTCACCCCCTTCCTATTCCCCGGCGACCATGGTCGCATCTGGCCCCTGGACTTCGTCACTGGGTTGCCCGCTTCTGAGGGGAACACGGTCGTTCTGATTATCGTGGACAGATTCAGCAAGTTCGCCCACTTGTGCCTATTGCCAAGCTTCCTCTCTGCCTCGGAGATCGTCCGAGATCCTGGTTAGGGAGGTTTTCAGGGTCCACGGTTTGCCCAGTGATATCGTTTCCGACCGTGGCCCTCAGTTTACCTCTGCTGTCTGGAAGTCCTTCTGTTTGGCCATTGGAGCTACAGTCAGTCTCACATCTGGTTTTCACCCCCAATCCAATGGTCAGGCGGAGAGAGCCAACCAGAGGATGGAATCCACGCTACGCTGTCTGGTCTCTTCCAACCCCACCTCCTGGGTCTCTCAGTTGCCTTGGGTTGAGTATGCCCACAATACTCTTCCTACATCTGCCACTGGGATGTCTCCCTTCCAGTGCCTGTATGGCTACCAATCCTCCCCTGTTTCCTTCTCAGGAGAAGGAGCTCTCAGTGCCTTCTGTTCAGGCCCATATTCGCTGTTGCCACCGGACCTGGCATCGGGCCAGAAAGGGCACTCCTTAGAGTTTCGGACCGGTATCAGCTCCAGGCGAATCGTCGCCGGATCCCGCTTCCACCTATACCATCGGAGATAGGGTTTGGTTGGCCACACGGGATCTTCCGTTACGGACTGAGTCTAGGAAGTTGTTACCAAGTTCATTGGTCCGTTTGTGGTGGAGAAGGTGATCAATCCAGTGGCAGTTCGACTCAAACTACCGAGGACGCTCAGAATCCATCCCACCTTTCATGTCTCCTGCCTCAAGCCTGTCTTCCTCAGTCCTCTGTTGCCTCCTCCGCCTCCTCCTCCTCCTCCTCGGATGATCGGAGGTGGTCCTGCCTACACGGTGCGTCGCATCATGGATTCAGACGGCGGGGCGGGGTTTCAGTATCTCGTGGACTGGGAGGGGTATGGCCCTGAAGAGAGGAGTTGGATTCCGCGGCGACAGGTCCTCGATCTGCGGACCTCATCAGTGACCTACCGCTCCATCCTGGCGCTCCGGGAGTCCGCCCGGTGGCGTTAAATCGGAGGGGGTACTGTTAACGATCCCCGCTGTCTGAGTCGGGTCCTGTCTGGTGACTAGTTTTCCGGTTCGTAATCTCCAGTTTCCCGAGGGTTCGGGAACGCTCCGGGGAGCGCTCTTGTTTTCCGCACCTGCATCCCATCAGCAATCTGCACACCTGGTCCTGATCATCACCCTTCTTAGGCTCTGGCCTAACATCCAGTTCCTGCCGGATCGTTAGCTATGAACAGTATGTTTGTCAACGTATCAGCCTCTGAGCCATTAGTGTTAGTTTTGTTGTTTTGCACCTTGTGACTTGCTGTGTACTGACCTCCGTTTTTGTTCTGTCTGCAGTCTTTCACCCGGAACCTTCATCCAACCTCTGCCTGATGGTCGGCGGCTGCCGAGCCAGTACCGGACCAACCACTGCACCCTCAACAACCCATCCACGCCACCCGCTCTGTTTCCTGGATTATTCAGCCTCACTCAGAATCTATTAAATAAACACTCACCTTTCTCTCTACGTACCTTGTCCTGGTCTGCTTCTGGGTTCTGGCATAGTAAACCGTGACACGAAATGGATACTTGCATAGTGGAGTCTGTTGTTAAGACAGCTAGCTAGCTAGTTAAACAATGAACCATAATCCTAACTCATGATGTTACTACCCTGCATGAATCTGCAGGTAGCTAACCAACCAGGTTCAATGTTAGCAAGCAAATGGCTCTGACATATGAATAATAAGGTAATACACGTAACTTTAGCTAGCGAGCCAGCCAGATAAAGTTAGCTAGCTAGTTAACAGTACACTTCAACTTGAAATGAAACCACTTTGTCAAAATTAGAAATGTGTAATATCTGAAAATGTAGCTAGCTAGACTATCTTACCCGTATACATGGATGGACGCGTCTCCCTGTCACGGATGCCATGGTTGCCCTTAGTTTGAAGATGTAATCCGGAGACAGGTGTTTTCTCCATCTCTTTAGCTATCATACTCTAATTCCACTGATTTCAAAACTCGATCCTCCAGAAAGTGGAGAGCAACACTTATGCAGCTCCACTACACCATAATTTTTTTTTAAGCCGCATTAGACAGGATTACCTACACATATTGACCAGCTCAAATAGACAGAAGTGGGCTATATGACAGACCAATCCGAACTCCTATCTCGGCATGTCCAGCCCACTCATTATCTCAGCAAATCATGGCTAGTGGGAAGGTTGCTGTCTTTTTCTGTGGCTAAACCAACTAGGCTCGTAATTTAACAATTGTATTTGTATTTATAGATGGCATACAAGTGTCATTAAGGCACATGAAAGTTCACATTTTGATAAGTAAAATAAGTTGACGTTCTCCTGTGAACTAGTGACCCGCGACATATGCCTAGTTTCCTGAAACTAGTCACATATTTACAATACAACATCCATGAGTGCATGTCTTATCATGTGTATGTGTGTCTGTGCCTGTGTGTGTCTTTTCACAAACCCCACTGTTTCCATAAGGTGTGTTTTTATCTGTTTTTTTAATCCGATTCTACTGCTTGCATCAGTTACCTGATGTGGAATAGAGTTCCATGTAGTCATGGCTCTATGTAGTACTGTGCGCCTACCAAAGTCTGTTCTTGACTTGGGGATTGTGAAGAGACCTTTGGTGGCATGTCTTGTGGGGAAGTGCATGGGTGTCTGAGCTGTGTGTGTACCGAGACTGTGTGTAGGGCTTTGGTACATTCAGCTTATCAACACCTCTTACAAAAATCAGAGTGTTGAAGTCAATCTCTCCTGTGCCAGGAGAGAGCTCTCCGTGGCATTGATGGGCCAGCCGTGCTCCCTCTCTCTGGGCCTATTGGTTATTGGCCAGCCGTGCTCCCCTTCTCTGGGCCTATTGTGGCCAGCGTTTGCTCCCTCACTCTGGGCCCTATTGTTGGCCAGCCGTGCTCCCTTCTCTGGGCCGCCTATTGTATTGGCCAGTGTTGCTTCTGTCCCTACATGGGTTCGAACCAGGGACCCTCTGCACACATCGACAACAGTCACCCTCAAAGGGCACCGTTACCCGTCGCTCCACAAAAGCCGCGGCCCTTGCAGAGCAAGGGAAACAACTACTTCAAGGTCTCAGAGCGAGTGACGTCACCGATTGAAATGCTACGAGCGCACACCGCTAACTAGCTAGCCATTTCACACCGGTTACACATGGGTGTCCGATCTGTGTGCTAGTTGTTTAAACAGATACCTCGGTGCATTCAACATGTCAACACTTCTTACGAAAACAAGTAATGATGAAGTCAATCTCTCCTCCACTTTGAGCCATGAGAGACTTAAATGCATATTATTAATGTTAGCTGTCCGTGTTTTGACCATGATAGTATACTAATGACATGCCACTGGCCTTGAGTAAAGCCAGTGTGTCTATGTATGCAAATGACTCAACACTATACATGTCAGCTACTACAGTGAGTGAAATCACTGCAACACTTAACAAAGAGCTGCAGTTAGTTTCAGAATAGTGACAAGGAATAAATTAGTCCTAAATATTTCAAAAACTAAGAGCATTGTATTTGGGACAAATCATTCACTAAACCCTAAACCTCAACATTATGTGGAAATTGAGCAAGTTGAAGTGACTTTACTGCTTGGAGTAACCCTGGATTGTAAAGATTGAAAATAGTAAGGGGCATAGACAGCTACCCTGGGGAACCTGGATTTTGTTGGAGAGCCTTCCATTAAAGAACACCTTCTGTGTTCTGTTAGACAGGTAACTCTTTATTCACAATATAGCAAGGGGTGTAAAGCCATAACACATATGTTTTTCCATCAGCAGACTATGATCGATAATGTCAAAAGCTACACTGAAGTCTAACAAAACAGCTCCCACAGTCTGTTGTCAATTTGTTTAGAGTAAAATAGCATTGTATCTGGTCAAACACACATTTTCCCAAAAGTTTACTAAATGTTGGTAACAGGCTGATTGGTCGGCTATTTGTGCCAGAAAAAGGGGTTTTACTATTCTTAGGTAGCGGAATGACTTTTGCTTCCCTCCAGGCCTGAGGGCGCACACTTTCTAGTAGGCTTAGATTGAAGATATGGCAAATAGGAGAGGCAATATTGTCCGCTGTTATCCTCAATAAGTTGTCAGACCCCGGTGGCTTGTCATTGTTGATAGACAACAATAATAATTTCACTACTTCCACACTCACTTTACGGAATTCAAAATGACAATGCTTGTCTTTCATAATTTGATCAGTTATACTCGGATGTGTAGTGTCAGCGTTTGTTGCTGGCATGTCATGCCTAAATTTGCTAATCTTGCCAATGAAAAATCATTAACATAATTGGCAATATCAGTGGGTTTTGTGATGAATGAGCCATCTGATTCAATGCATGATGGAGTTTGCCTTTTTGTCTAAAATTTCCTTTAAGGTGCTTCAAAGCTTTTTACTATCATTCTTTGTCATTTATTTTCTTTCATAGTATAGTTCCTCTCCTTCTGCCCTAACCAGGTCAGCTGTATAGCAAGTGAACATGAGGAAGGAGCAGGTGTGTGTGTGTATGTGTTTGTGTGTGTATGTGTGTGCCAGGCATCAGGGTGTCAGTGTCAAGCGATTAAAAGCAGAGGCAGTCTAAAGCCGGTGGTGACAGGGCTGTCAGTGAATGTGCTGCAGATAGCAGGACTGTCAACAGCAAACATGTCACACGCACACACACACACACACTCTCACACACACACAAACTAACCTTCTCGCTCTCTCTCTCTCTCTCTCTTTCTCTCTCCGCTGCAGGTGTTAGAAGGAGAGGGTGTGTAGCAGAGGTGATGAAGCATCGGTTGTCACCCTGTTACCCTGAAGACTGCATTCATCTCTGGGCGTTAGAGCCTGAAGACAGGCCCTCTGATAGGCTGGATCTTCTCATCTGGACAGAGGGATCTAACACTCCTGGACTAGACTTGCCTGGAGGGGCCTACCCTGGTCTACATCTCCAGCCCTCCCTCTCTCTGGAACCTGTATTAAGGTCTCCTGGACAAGATTACCCTGGTCTACACCTCTAGTCCTCTGGGTGTCCTGGGACGTGTTTTAAGGACCAGGGTCTAGGTGTACTTGCAGCAACAGTAGCAGTAGTAGTAGTAGTAGTAGTAGTAGTAGTAGTAGTAGTAGTAGTAGTAGTAGTAGTAGTAGTAGTAGTAGTAGTAGTAGTAGTAGTAGTAGTAGTAGTAGTAGTAGTAGTAGTAGCAGTAGTAGCAGTAGTAGTAGTAGTAGTAGTAGTAGCAGTAGTAGCAGTAGTAGTAGTAGCAGTAGTAGTAGCAGTGTTATTAGCAGTTGTAGTAGCCCCCCCAGCAGCAGCAGCCATGGAGGTGGCTCTGGTGGACTTTGAGAGTCTGGACGACATTGACAGCAGCCTAGAAGATGAGCTGGACAACCCAGACAACCCTGACGAGACCACGACCCTGATGGTCGACATGCCCTCCGAACAATGCTCCCACCACCTCCTTTCCCCTCAGTCCAACCTCACATCCACCCCCCAGCACCACCACCCCTCCTCACTCTCCTCCCCTTGCCCATCCCCCTCCCCCAATACTCTGGGTGGGCCCCAGTCGCCCATCATGCCACCCCACAGCAGGAGGGGGCGCCCTAGCTGTGCCAGCATGATCACCAACTGGAAGCTGCTGCTGAGTAGCGAGACCCAGACGCAGAGCGAGACCATCTTCAGCCGGCTGGCTAAGGAGTGCTGCGAGGATGTGTTCGTGGACAAGACAGGGCTAGACGACGGAGACCAGAAGGTCATCATCAACATCGCCGGGCTGCGCTTCGAGACGCAGCTCAAAACCCTCGACCAGTTCCCTGAGACCCTTCTGGGGGACCCTATGAAGAGGATGGACTACTTCGACCCCATGAGGAACGAGTATTTCTTTGACAGGAACCGGCCCAGCTTCGATGGCATCCTGTATTACTACCAGTCAGGAGGGAAGATCCGCCGGCCGGCCAACGTTCCGCTGGATGTGTTTGCTGATGAGATCGTGTTCTATGAGTTGGGGAGTGACGCCATGGAGCAGTTCAGAGAGGACGAGGGCTTCATCAAAGAAGTGGAGATCCCTCTCCCGACCAATGAGATGTACCGCCAGTTCTGGCTGCTGTTCGAGTACCCCGAGAGTTCCAACGCGGCGCGTGGCGTGGCGCTGGTCTCCGTGTTCGTCATCATTATCTCAATCATCATCTTCTGCATGGAGACGCTGCCGGAGTTCCGGGATAACTCCCTGGACCCCGTCCTACCCACCACCGTCATGCAGCTGATGCCTTTCGATGGGAACCAATCGCTGGGCGGCCTCGGGTCCTTGTTCCCGCCCTCAGCCACGCCCAAAACCATCATCTCCACGTTCTCCGACCCTTTCTTCATCATCGAGACGGCCTGCATCATCTGGTTCTTCTTCGAGCTGGTTGTCCGCTTCGTGGTCTGCCCCTCCAAGAGCGATTTCTTCCACAACCTCATGAACATCATCGACATCGTCTCCATCATCCCCTACTTCGTCACCTTGGTAACGGAGCTGGTCACCACCCCGGACCAGAACTCCAGCCAGAACATGTCCCTGGCCATCCTTCGTATCATCCGTCTGGTCAGGGTGTTCAGGATCTTCAAGCTGTCCAGACACTCCAAGGGGCTCCAGATCCTGGGCCAGACCCTGAAGGCCAGCATGCGGGAGCTGGGCCTCCTCATCTTCTTCCTCTTCATCGGAGTCATCCTCTTCTCCAGCGCCATCTACTTTGCCGAAGTGGACGAGCCCAGCACACAGTTCGTCAGCATCCCTGACGGCTTCTGGTGGGCCGTGGTCACCATGACTACAGTGGGCTATGGGGACATGTGCCCGATCACCATGGGCGGTAAGATGGTGGGGACGCTCTGCGCCATCGCTGGCGTGTTGACCATCGCCCTGCCCGTCCCTGTCATCGTGTCCAACTTCAACTACTTCTACCACCGGGAGACGGAGGCAGAGGACAAGCAGCCGATGGCAGATGCAGCAGAGCTGGCCATGAAGGCCTCAGGAGAGAGTAAACATGGGAGTAGCACCTCTCTGAACAAGACCAATGGAACCTGGCAGGGCGAGAAGTTCACTGGCCTCTGAGATATATGGAGACTGGCCAGTCCACTGTAGAAGAGACAATGTGTGACAGAGAGACACAGATAGACTTACTTGTGCACTTCCTGGGGCAGAGAGATATAGACTTACCTGTCAACTGTCTGGGGCAGAGAGATATAGACTGACCTGTCCACTATGGAAGATATAGATTGAGACAGAGAAAGACATCTGTGAGACACACAACTAATCCTCTCCTGTCCACTGGGAGAAAGACATAAAGTCACCCCTGTGGAAAGACACAGCTACACCGGCTCTTTACTGTCAGATGGTAGGGACATTTTTTTTTAAATGACAGAAAGTGTTAGGTTTGATAGATCAAGCATGGAGTCTGTGTTTTACTTGTCTTGACGATGATATTTCTTTTTTTTTTATATTGTATCATAAACAACTCTTAACTCAGTGCAAATAGTGACTGGTAACAACATTAAGCACATAGTAACTGGTAACAACCTTAAGCACATAGTAACTGATAACAACGTTAAACACATAGTAACTGATAACAACGTTAAACACATAGTAACTGGTAACAACGTTAAACACAAAGTAACTGATAACAACGTTAAACACATAGTAACTGATAACAACGCTAAACACATAGTGACTGATAACAACGTTAAACACATAGTAACTGGTAACAACGTTAAACACATAGTTGCCGGTAACAACGTTAAACACATAGTGACTGATAACAACCTTAAGCACATAGTAACTGATAACAACCTTAAGCACATAGTAACTGATAACAACGTTAAATACATAGTAACTGATAACAACGTTAAACACATAGTGACTGATAACAACGTTAAACACATAGTGACTGATAACAACGTTAAACACATAGTAACTGATAACAACGTTAAACACATAGTAACTGATAACAACGTTAAACACATAGTAACTGATAACAACGTTAAATACATAGTAACTGATAACAACGTTAAATACATAGTAACTGATAACAACCTTAAATACATAGTGACTGATAACAACGTTAAATACATAGTGACTGATAACAACGTTAAACACATAGTAACTGGTAACAACGTTAAACACATATTGCGGTAACAACGTTAAACACATAGTAACTGATAACAACGTTAAATACATAGTAACTGGTAACAACCTTAAGCACATAGTAACTGATAACAACGTTAACACATAGTAACTGATAACAACGTTAAACACATAGTAACTGGTAACAACCATTAAACACATAGTTGCCGGTAACAACGTTAAACACATAGTAACTGGTAACAACGTTAAATACATAGTGACTGGTAACAACGTTAAACACATAGTAACTGATAACAACGTTAAATACATAGTAACTGGTAACAACGTTAAACACATAGTGACTGGTAACAACATTAAGCACATAGTAACTGACAACAACGTTAAATACATAGTAACTGGTAACAACGTTAAACACATAGTGACTGGTAACAACATTAAGCACATAGTAACTGGTAACAACGTTAAATACATAGTAACTGATAACAACGTTAAATACATAGTAACTGATAACAACGTTAAACACATAGTAACTGATAACAACGTTAAACACATAGTAACTGATAACAACGTTAAACACATAGTAACTGGTAACAACGTTAAACACATAGTTGCCGGTAACAACGTTAAACACATAGTGACTGATAACAACCTTAAGCACATAGTAACTGATAACAACCTTAAGCACATAGTAACTGATAACAACGTTAAATACATAGTAACTGATAACAACGTTAAACACATAGTGACTGATAACAACGTTAAACACATAGTGACTGATAACAACGTTAAACACATAGTAACTGATAACAACGTTAAACACATAGTAACTGATAACAACGTTAAACACATAGTAACTGATAACAACGTTAAATACATAGTAACTGATAACAACGTTAAATACATAGTAACTGATAACAACCTTAAATACATAGTGACTGATAACAACGTTAAATACATAGTGACTGATAACAACGTTAAACACATAGTAACTGGTAACAACGTTAAACACATAGTTGCCGGTAACAACGTTAAACACATAGTAACTGATAACAACGTTAAATACATAGTAACTGGTAACAACCTTAAGCACATAGTAACTGATAACAACGTTAAACACATAGTAACTGATAACAACGTTAAACACATAGTAACTGGTAACAACATTAAACACATAGTTGCCGGTAACAACGTTAAACACATAGTAACTGGTAACAACGTTAAATACATAGTGACTGGTAACAACGTTAAACACATAGTAACTGATAACAACGTTAAATACATAGTAACTGGTAACAACGTTAAACACATAGTGACTGGTAACAACATTAAGCACATAGTAACTGACAACAACGTTAAATACATAGTAACTGGTAACAACGTTAAACACATAGTGACTGGTAACAACATTAAGCACATAGTAACTGGTAACAACGTTAAATACATAGTAACTGATAACAACGTTAAATACATAGTAACTGATAACAACGTTAAACACATAGTAACTGATAACAACGTTAAATACATAGTAACTGATAACAACCTTAAATACATAGTGACTGATAACAACGTTAAACACATAGTGACTGATAACAACGTTAAACACATAGTAACTGGTAACAACGTTAAACACATAGTTGCCGGTAACAACGTTAAACACATAGTAACTGATAACAACGTTAAATACATAGTAACTGATAACAACGTTAAATACATAGTAACTGATAACAACGTTAAACACATAGTAACTGGTAACAACGTTAAATACATAGTAACTGATAACAACGTTAAATACATAGTAACTGATAACAACGTTAAATACATAGTAACTGATAACAACGTTAAACACATAGTAACTGATAACAACGTTAAACACATAGTGACTGATAACAACGTTAAACACATAGTAACTGGTAACAACGTTAAACACATAGTTGCCGGTAACAACGTTAAACACATAGTAACTGATAACAACGTTAAATACATAGTAACTGGTAACAACCTTAAGCACATAGTAACTGATAACAACGTTAAACACATAGTAACTGATAACAACGTTAAACACATAGTAACTGGTAACAACATTAAACACATAGTTGCCGGTAACAACGTTAAACACATAGTAACTGGTAACAACGTTAAATACATAGTGACTGGTAACAACGTTAAACACATAGTAACTGATAACAACGTTAAATACATAGTAACTGGTAACAATGTTAAACACATAGTGACTGGTAACAACATTAAGCACATAGTAACTGACAACAATGTTAAATACATAGTAACTGGTAACAACGTTAAACACATAGTGACTGGTAACAACATTAAGCACATAGTAACTGGTAACAACGTTAAATACATAGTAACTGATAACAACGTTAAATACATAGTAACTGATAACAACGTTAAACACATAGTAACTGATAACAACGTTAAACACATAGTAACTGATAACAACGTTAAATACATAGTAACTGATAACAACCTTAAATACATAGTGACTGATAACAACGTTAAACACATAGTGACTGATAACAACGTTAAACACATAGTAACTGGTAACAACGTTAAACACATAGTTGCCGGTAACAACGTTAAACACATAGTAACTGATAACAACGTTAAATACATAGTAACTGATAACAACGTTAAATACATAGTAACTGATAACAACGTTAAACACATAGTAACTGGTAACAACGTTAAACACATAGTAACTGATAACAACGTTAAATACATAGTAACTGATAACAACGTTAAATACATAGTAACTGATAACAACGTTAAATACATAGTAACTGATAACAACGTTAAACACATAGTAACTGATAACAACGTTAAATACATAGTAACTGATAACAACGTTAAATACATAGTAACTGATAACAACGTTAAACACATAGTAACTGATAACAACGTTAAACACATAGTGACTGATAACAACGTTAAACACATAGTAACTGATAACAACGTTAAACACATAGTAACTGATAACAATGTTAAACACATAGTGACTGATAACAACCTTAAGCACATAGTAACTGGTAACAACCTTAAACACATAGTAACTGATAACAACGTTAAACACATAGTAACTGGTAACAACCTTAAGCACATAGTAACTGATAACAACGTTAAACACATAGTGACTGATAACAACGTTAAACACATAGTAACTGATAACAACGTTAAACACATAGTAACTGGTAACAACATTAAACACATAGTGACTGATAACAACGTTAAACACATAGTAACTGATAACAACGTTAAACACATAGTTGCCGGTAACAACATTAAACACATAGTGACTGGTAACAACATTAAGCACATAGTAACTGATAACAACGTTAAATACACAGTGACTGGTAACAACGTTAAACACAAAGTGATTGTGTTGGACTCTGCTACACCTATCAAACATCTAATCTCTCAATTTACAGATCATATAACTTTCACTTGTATCCAAATAATCAAACGCCCTCCAACTATACTGTAGGTAGATTTTCACCATTGTGTTTAATTGTATTTGTTTATTTTTGCATTTTGATCATTACATACGTTTGTTTGTTTATTAGATTAAGAATCTATTATTGTCTGTATTCCGTTATATGTAATTTATAATTATATCATTTTATGATGTTATATTCTAGTTTCTTTGTTGTTGTCCTTAGCACTTTTAGATCTCAGTCATTCTTTGTCTCAAATGGCACCCTATTCCCTATATAGTGCACTACGCCTAAGGGCTCCGGTCTAAAGCAGTGCTCTGTACAGGGAATAGGGTGACATTTGGGACTAAACCATTCAAATGTTGTCAGCAGCTAAATGAATACCGACCACATCTACAGACAGCGCCTTGAACTGCATAGTAACTACAGATGGAGGATCTTAATTTGAGCCAGTTTTTGCTACAGTAGGAAAATAATCCCGCAGGAAATGTGAAATATATTTTGTGGATTGTAATGAAATGGACATTTTTGTAGGGGTTTATATTATGACACTGGGGTGTCAAGTAAAGTGCTACCATGAACAATTGATATCGTAATAGCTGAGATAACGTGTCATAACCTGTCATAAAATGGTCATAACACTGTCATGATCCATATATTTACACCTGTTGTGACATATATGGCGTTATTTTATGGCTGGTTATGACAACTACATAAGAATGTCAAAACCCAAAGTTATTCAAATGTTGTATTTTTTCCTGCCAAGAAGTTTCGTTTGAAAGTTTTGTTTCTTAAGTCCTTTGATGTTGTTGTAATGAATTCTTTACAATCATGGTTTTTTTCATCATATTTTAAATAACTTGTAGAAAATACACTTAATGACGCTGTCAAGAAGCATTATGACCATCCTGTGTCACTTTACTTGGACTAAGAAAATACACCTTATGACACTGTCAAGAAGCATTATGACCATCCTGTGTCACTTTACTTGGACTAAGAAAATACACTTTATGACACTGTCAAGAAGCATTATGACCATCCTATGTCACTTTACTTGGACTAAGAAAATACACTTTATGACACTGTCAAGAAGCATTATGACCATCCTGTGTCACTTTACTTGGACTAAGAAAATACACTTTATGACACTGTCAAGAAGCTTTATGACCATCCTAATCATATAATCCAGATAGGCCTATCAGGTACAGGCCCTTATGTCAGTCATCAGTCAATTAGAGGGTGTCTTGTCCTGCTCCTGAAATCTGCTCCTGCATTCATCCCAGTCATCAGCAACAGAGCATTGGGGTTAGGGTGCATGTCTGACATCAATGTGTGAGCAATTACAATGATAATTTAATAATGTCAATTTACAGAAAATTTTATATAACATACACATACTGTTTACAAGTAGCCTATGGTGTAATGGAATGTTTTGCCTTGTGGGTTTTGACGCTCTTATGTAGGTGTCATAACCAGCCATAAAATAATGCAATATATGTCACAACAGGGCTAAATACAGTATATGTGTCATGACAGTGATATGACAAGTTATGTCAGCTGTTATGACATGGTTATGACGATGGGTGTCAAGACAAGCGTTACCTTTTTCATAAGGGAAAATCAAGTCTGAAATTTCAGAGTGGAAATTACAAACTTTAGAAGCCTTTTTAAAACCTCAAATACACTACAAGATAATAAAAAAAAATCATTTATTGCAGGAACGTTCTCCTGCAACACAGTGATTAAATGAAGATCCTACATCTTTATGGTATACTGTTGATGAGATTGCCATACTCTACAGTATAATGCTAATGCGTTCCTTAATGATGCAAACAAATTGATATTCCTCTTTACAGTTGGTGATGCTTCTTTGAGAAGAAGAGGGTTTAAACTGCAACAGTACATTAGGGGATTTGGAAACTAACTAAAACGTGTTTCATTCCTGTTCATCATCCCTTCAACACATGAACATGATGAGCAACATATCTCCTGTTTTCTCAGAATCTAAAGGACAGCAAAAACGGCTATTCCCTGTTGATAGAAAGAGAGAGAGAGAGAGAGAGAGAGAGAGAGAGAGAGAGAGAGAGAGAGAGAGAGAGAGAGAGAGAGAGAGAGAGAGAGAGAGAGAGAGAGAGAGAGAGAGAGAGAGAGAGAGAGAGAAAGCAGTAGAGGAAGCCAAAGACAGGTCTATCGGGGGAAAAAAAGATATATATACAGTGGGGAGAACAAGTATTTGATACACTGCCGATTTTGCAGGTTTTCCTACTTACAAAGCATGTAGAGGTCTGTAATTTTTATCATAGGTACACTTCAACTGTGAGAGACGGAATCTAAAACAAAAATCCAGAAAATCACATTGTATGATTTTTAAGTAATTAATTTGCATTTTATTGCATGACATAAGTATTTGATCACCTACCAACCAGTAAGAATTCCGGCTCTCACAGACCTGTTAGTTTTTTCTTTAAGAAGCCCTCCTGTTCTCCACTCATTACCTGTATTAACTGCACCTGTTTGAACTCGTTACCTGTATAAAAGACACCTGTCCACACACTCAATCAAACAGACTCCAACCTCTCCACAATGGCCAAGACCAGAGAGCTGTGTAAGGACATCAGGGATAAAATTGTAGACCTGCACAAGGCTGGGATGGGTTACAGGACAATAGGCAAGCAGCTTGCTGAGAAGGCAACAACTGTTGGCGCAATTATTAGAAAATGAAAGAAGTTCAAGATGACGGTCAATCACCCTCGGTCTGGGGCTCCATGCAAGATCTCACCTCGTGGGGCATCAATGATCATGAGGAAGGTGAGGGATCAGCCCAGAACTACACGGCAGGACCTGGTCAATGACCTGAAGAGAGCTGGGACCACAGTCCCAAAGAAAACCATTAGTAACACACTACACCGTCATGGATTAAAATCCTGCAGCGCACGCAAGGTCCCCCTGCTCAAGCCAGCGCATGTCCAGGCCCGTCTGAAGTTTGCCAATGACCATCTGGATGATCCAGAGGAGGAATGGGAGAAGGTCATGTGATCTGATGAGAAAAAAAATATAGCTTTTTGTTCTAAACTCCACTCGCCGTGTTTGGAGGAAGAAGAAGGATGAGTACAACCCCAAGAACACCATCCCAACCGTGAAGCATGGAGGTGGAAACATCATTCTTTGGGGATGCTTTTCTGCAAAGGGGACAGAACGACTGCACCGTATTGAGGGGAGAATGGATGGGGCCATGTATCGCGAGATCTTGGCCAACAATCTCCTTCCCTCAGTAAGACCATTGAAGATGGGTCGTGGCTGGGTCTTCCAGCATGACAACGACCCGAAACACACAGCCAGGGCAACTAAGGAGTGGCTCCGTAAGAAGCATCTCAAGGTCCTGGAGTGGCCTAGCCAGTCTCCAGACCTGAACCCAATAGAAAATCTTAGTATTATCCCAGTTTACCTATTTGCTTATGGTCTTGCCTACGCCTAGCGAACAGTTTTTTAAAATTATATGAGAAAAAAATATTCAATTTTATTTGGAACGGCAAGCCAGACAAAATTAAACAGGCCTATTTATATAACGAATATGAATTCGGAGGACAGAAATTATTAAATATTAAAGCATCAGACCTATCACTAAAAGCTTCAGTCATACAAAAGTTATACTTAAATTAGTAAGATTGTCTCACCCAATGTTCAAGAATGGCCTTTTTACCTTTATTCAGATTACAACCTCTCACTATCAGTTATTTGAAAAGGAAATAATCTCCCAAATATCACTATTTCTAAAACAAGCCATAGAAAGTTGGTTGCAATTTCAATTGAATCCTCCAGAAACGACAGAACAAATTATGCAACAAATATTGTGGATAAACTTAAATATACTAATTGAAAAAAGTATGTATATATGTGTGTATGTGTGTATATGTGTATATATGTATATGTATGATATATATATATATATATATATATATATATATATATATATATATATATATATATATATATATATATATATAAAACATGGGGGATTGGAAGTGATGCAGACAATGACATTGATGGAAGTTACAATCTACCTGCAATATTAAGCTGATCTACCCCCTAACAAAAAAAATTAGAAAAAGAAAAGAAAGAAGACTCCTCCTAGAGCTGGCCGCCCGGCCAAACTGAGCAATCGGGGGAGAAGGGCATTGGTCAGGGAGGTGACAAAGAACCCGATGGTCACTGACAGAGCTCCAGAGTTCCTCTGTGGATGAGGGAGAACATTCCAGAAGGTCAACCCTCTCTGCAATACTCCACCAATCAGGCCTTTATTGTTGAGTGGCCGGAGAGAAGCACATGACAGCCCTCCCACCGTGTCTTTGAGTGGCCCAGCCAGATCCCGGACTTGAACCCGATCGAACATCTCTGGAGAGACCTGAAAATAGCTGTGCAGCGACGCTCCCCTTCCAACCTGACAGAGCTTGAGAGGATCTGCAGAGAAGAATGGGAGGAACTCCCCAAATACAGGTGTGCCAAGCTTGTAGCGTCATACCCAAGAAAACTCGATGCTGTAATCGCTGCCAAAGGTGCTTCAACAAAGTACTGAGTAAATGGTCAGAATACTTATGTAGATGTAATATTTCCGTTTTTTATATTTATACATTTCTAAAAACCTGTTTTTGGTTTGTCTTATGGGGTATTATCCTGTCTTTATCCTGTCTTATGGGGTATTATCCTGTCTTTATCCTGTCTTATGGGGTATTATCCTGTATTTATCCTGTCTTATAGGGTATTATCCTGTATTTATCCTGTCTTATGGGGTATTATCCTGTCTTTATCCTGTCTTATGGGGTATTATCCTGTATTTATCCTGTCTTATGGGGTATTATCCTGTATTTATCCTGTCTTATAGGGTATTATCCTGTATTTATCCTGTCTTATGGGGTATTATCATGTCTTATGGGGTATTATCCTGTCTTATGGGGTATTATCCTGTATTTATCCTGTCTTATGGGGTATTATCCTGTATTTATCCTGTCTTATTGGGTATTATCCTGTATTTATCCTGTCTTATGGGGTATTATCCTGTATTTATCCTGTCTTATGGGGTATTATCCTGTATTTATCCGGTCTTATGGGGTATTATCCTGTCTTTATCCTGTCTTATGGGGTATTATCCTGTATTTATCCTGTCTTATGGGGTATTATCCTGTATTTATCCTGTCTTATGGGGTATTATCCTGTATTTATCCTGTCTTATGGGGTATTATCCTGTATTTATCCTGTCTTATGGGGTATTATCCTGTATTTATCATGTCTTATGGGGTATTATCCTGTCTTATGGGGTATTAACCTGTATTTATCCTGTCTTATGGGGTATTATCCTGTCTTATGGGGTATTAACCTGTATTTATCCTGTCTTATGGGGTATTGCGTGTAGATTGATGAGGGGAAAAAAACAATTTAATCAATTTAAAAATAAGACTAAATTAACAACATGTGGAAAAAGTAAAGGGGTCTGAAAACTTCCTCAATGCCCTGTATGTATCATTCCACTATGTGCTACATCCTCAATTTAAAACATCCTGTAGATGCAATACATCCTGTATTTAAAACATCCTGTAGATACAATACATATTGTATTCAAAACATCCTGTAGATGCAATACATCCTCTATTTAAAACATCCTGTAGATGCAATAAATCCTGTATTTAAAACATCCTGTAGATGCAATACATCCTGTATTTAAAACATCCTGTAAATGCAATACATCCTGTATTTAAAACATCCTGTAGATGCAATACATCCTGTATTTAAAACATCCTGTAGATGCAATACATCCTGTATTTAAAACATCCTGTAGATGCAATACATCCTGTATTTAAAACATCCTGTATATGTAATTCATCCTGTATTTAAAACATCCTGTAGATGCAATACATCCTGTATTTAAAACATTATGTAGATGCAATACATCCTGTATTTAAATCATCCTGTAGATGATATACATCCTGTATTTAAAACATCATGTTGATGCAATACATCATGTATTTTAAAACATCCTGTAGATGCAATACATCCTGTATTTAAAACATCCTGTAGATGCAATACATCCTGTATTTAAAACATCCTGTAGATGCAATACATCCTGTATTTAAAACATCCTGTAGATGCAATACATCCTGTATTTAAAACATCCTGTAGATGCAATACATCCTGTATTTAATACATCCTGTAGATGCAATACATCCTGTATTTAAAACATCCTGTAGATGCAATACATCCTGTATTTAAAACATCCTGTAGATGCAATACATCCTGTATTTAATACATCCTTTAGATGCAATACATCCTGTTTTAAAACATCCTGTAGATGCAATACATCCTGTATTTAAAACATCATGTTGATGCAATACATCTTGTACCTAAAACATCCCGTAGATGAAATTCATCCTGTATTTAAAACATCCTGTTGATGCAATATATCCTGTTTTTAAAACATCCTGTAGATGCAATAAATCCTGTATTTAAAACATCCTGTAGATGCAATACATCCTGTTTTTAAAACATCCTGTAGATGCAATACATCCTGTTTTTAAAACATCCTGTAGATGCAATACATCTTGTATTTAAAACATCCTGTAGATGCAATACATCCTGTATTAAATACATCCTGTAGATGCAATACATCCTGTATTTAAAACATCCTGTAGTATGCAATACATCCTGTATTTAAAACATCCCGTAGATTAAATTCATCCTGTATTGAAAACATCCTGTTGATACAATACATCTTGTATTAAAAACATCCTGTAGATGCAATACATCTTGTATTCAAAACATCCTGTAGATGCAATACATCCTCTATTTAAAATTTCCTGTAGATGCAATACATCCTGTATTTTAAAACATCTGCATTTAAAATATCCTGTATTTAAAACATCCCGTAGATGCAATACATATTGCATTTTAATACATCCTGTAGATGCAATACATCCTGTATTTACAACATACTGTAGAAGCAATACATCCTGTATTTAAAAGATCCTGTAGATGCAATAAATCCTGTATTTAAAACATCCTGTAGATGCAATACATCCTGTATTTAAAACATCCTGTAAATGCAATACATCCTGTATTTAAAACATCCTGTAGATGCAATACATCCTGTATTTGAAACATCCTGTAGATGCAATACATCCTGTATTTAAAACATCCTGTAGATGCAATACATCCTGTATTTAAAACATCCTGTATATGTAATTCATCCTGTATTTAAAACATCCTGTAGATGCAATACATCCTGTATTTAAAACATTCTGTAGATGCAATACATCCTGTATTTAAATCATCCTGTGGATGCAATACATCCTGTATTTAAAACGTCATGTTGATGCAATACATCATGTATTTTAAAACATCCTGTAGATGCAATACATCCTGTATTTAAAACATCCTGTAGATGCAATACATCCTGTATTTAAAACATCCTGTAGATGCAATACATCCTGTATTTAAAACATCCTGTAGATGCAATACATCCTGTATTTAATACATCCTGTAGATGCAATACATCCTGTATTTAAAACATCCTGTAGATGCAATACATCCTGTATTTAAAACATCCTGTAGATGCAATACATCCTGTATTTAATACATCCTTTAGATGCAATACATCCTGTTTTTAAAACATCCTGTAGATGCAATACATCCTGTATTTAAAACATCATGTTGATGCAATACATCTTGTACTTAAAACATCCCGTAGATGAAATTCATCCTGTATTTAAAACATCCTGTTGATGCAATACATCCTGTTTTTAAAACATCCTGTAGATACAATACATATTGTATTCAAAACATCCTGTAGATGCAATAAATCCTGTATTTAATACATCCTGTAGATGCAATACATCCTGTATTTAAAACATCCTGTAGATGCAATACATCCTGTTTTCAAAACATCCTGTAGATGCAATACATCCTGTATTTAAAACATCCTGTAGATGCAATACATCTTGTATTTAAAACATCCTGTAGATGCAATACATCCTGTATTTAATACATCCTGTAGATGCAATACATCCTGTATTTAAAACATCCTGTAGTATGCAATACATCCTGTATTTAAACATCCCGTAGATTAAATTCATCCTGTATTGAAAACATCCTGTTGATACAATGACATATTGTATTCAAAACATCCTGTAGATGTCATCTTGTATTCAAAACATCCTGTAGATGCAATACATCCTCTATTTAAAATTTCCTGTAGATGCAATACATCCTGTATTTACAACATACTGTAGAAGCAATACATCCTCTATTTAAAAGATCCTGTAGATGCAATAATCCTCATTTAAAAACATCCTGTAGATTAGAGAGCATCCTGTATTTAATACATCTTGTAGGTGCAATACATAATGTATTTAAACATCCTGTATTTTAAACATCCTGTAGATGCAATACATCCTGTATTCAAAACATCCTGTAGATGCAACACATCCTATATTGAATACATCCTGTAGATGCAATAAATCCTGTAGATGCAATACATCCTTTATTTAATACATCCTGTAGATGCAATACATCCTGTATTTAATACATCCTGTAGATTCAATACATCCTGTATTCAAAACATCCTGTAGATGCAACACATCCTATATTGAATACATCCTGTAGATGCAATAAATCCTGTAGATGCAGATACATCCTTTATTTAATACATCCTGT
>NW_025536877.1:0-47632 GCF_020615455.1 Coregonus clupeaformis
GCCCTGTGTGTGTGCATGTGTGCGGTGCGCGCGTATGTCTACACTTTGTGTAGGTAAGATGATGCTAATGATAACCTTCTTCTGGTAGGGAAGGAATGGCTTTTCCAAAACCTTCCAAGTAAATGTTAACTACAAAGTAGCTATGCCTGACTGGCAGAATTATACCGTGATCATTTTGATCACCCAGTGGCCATTTGTTCTACAGCAACACCGCTAACCAAACAAAGGTCTCTTCCTGGTGCACGTGCATTTAAGGGTAATACACCCCAAAATCTAAATGTCTTACATTTTTCCCAGACCTCACAAATGGTCACCTGATAGGGTTTAAACATGTTGTGGACATAGAACATCCAATTGTGCTGTTTTGCTATTCAAAAGGTGTACTTTTTGAGAGCGAAAACTGACAAAACAGGGACAAAGTAAGGGAAATCTAAACGGAGAAAAGGGAACTTGGGAATTAACGGAATCAGCAAAAATTGAAGGGATTTTATAGTCTAATGGATAAGACATGAGTTAGACTAAAAACAAAGGCTGCATGTACTGCCTATATTTTGAGGGAAACGCATGTCCATTATTTGATTTGATAGAGGGAGCACACACAAACATTTAGTCAATAACAATCATGATATTATTAGGGTGATAAATAAAAGGCAGTTGCTCCATGACACAAGAGCACGCTGTACTGGGACAGAAAAGCTTACAGCACCTGGTATTCCCAGCGGTTCCATCCAAGTAGACCAGGCCCGACCCTGCTTAGCTTGAGATGGAAGATGGGGATTAGGGTATGGAGTAAGGGGAACAACCCTGGTACACTATATAAAGTAATGTGTACTCACCGAAAGGGAAAGAAAGTATCCACTTGGTGACACAAACGAAGAAGCAACCCAATCAAAAAATATATATATATATATATATATATATATATATAATGAGGGGGAAAATACAGTTGATTTATGACAAGTTATTGATAGGGCCCATAAAATAGGGTATGACCGAATACGGAATCCAGACATTAAACCGAAATTCAACAATATTCAAACATTTATTGAACTTAGTAAGAAATCAACTAAATCTATTCAACTTGTTAAAAACGCATTCATTTGCCCAAGTCAATCATAAGACATGAACAAAATGCATCAGTGATTCAGTATTTCCATGAACTTTCTGAAACGGCACAGGAATGCCCCTGTCTGTGTGCATGTGTGTGCGGTGCGCAGCGTATGTCTACACTTTGTGTAGCCAAGTTAGCGATGATGCTAATGATAACCTTCTTCTGGTAGGGAAGGAATGGCTTTCCCCAAAACCTTCGCAAGTAAATGTTAACTAAAAGTAGCCTATGACTGCCTGGCAGAATTATACCGTGATCATTTGCATCACTCCAGTGGCCATTTGTTCTACAGCAACACCGCTTAACCAAACAAAGGTCTCTTCCTGGTCTGCACGCTTGCATTTAAGGGTAACTACACCCCAAAATCTAAATGTCTTACATTTTTCCCAGACCTCACAAATGGTCACCTGATAGGGTTTAAACATTGTTGTGGACATAGAACATCCAATTGTGCTGTTTTGCTATTAAAAGGTGTACTTTTGAGAGCGAAAAACCTGCCAAAACAGGGACAAACGGTCAACGGGGAAATCTAAATGGAGAAAAGGGAACTTGGGAATTAACGGAATCAGGCAAAACATTGAAGGGATTTTATAGTTCCCTAATGGACTACAGACATTGACTGTCTCCTAGACTAAAAACAAAGGCTGCATGTACTGCCTATATTTTGAGGGAAACGCACTGTCCATTATTTGATTTGTTCAGGGCAGGGCAGCACACACAAACTGCATTTAGTCCAATAACAATCCATGATATTATTAGGGTGATAAATAAAAGGCAGTTGCTCCATGACACAAGAGCACACTGTACTGGGACAAAAGCTTACAGCACATGGTATTCCCAGGCGGTATCCCATCCAAGTACTAACCAGGCCCGACCCTGCTTAGCTTCCGGGATCGGGCGTATTCAGGCTGGTATGGCCGTCAGCGAGGGAACAACTCTTGGTACACTATATAAAGTCAATGTGTCACTCACTCTGAAAGGGACACAGAAACGTATCCACTTTGTGACACAAACTGAAGAAGCTCAACCCTTGCTTACATTTCCAATATATATATATATATATATATATATATATATATATATATATATATGAGTCTTGTTGGGGGGGGGAAGAGGGCATATCCTATGTTGATTTACCCTGACAAGTTCATTGACTAGGGCCACTATAAAATAGGCGTTGCCCGGACCGAATCACGGAATCCAGACATTAAACCGAAATTCAACAATATTCAAACATTTATTGAACTTAGTAAGAAATCAACTAAATCTATTCAACTTGTTAGAAAAACGCATTCATTTGCCCAAGTCAATCATAAGACACGAACAAAATGCATCAGTGATTCGTATTTCATGAACTTTCTGGAACGGCACAGGAATGCCCCTGTCTGTGTGCATGTGTGCTGCGGCGTATGTCTACACTTTGTGTAGCCGTTAGCGGATGCTAATGATAACCTTCTTCTGGTAGGGAAGGAATGGCTTTCCCCAAAACCTTCGCGAAGTAAATGTTAACTACAAAGTAGCCTATGCCTGCCTGGCAGAATTATACCGTGATCATTTGCATCACTCCAGTGGCCATTTGTTCTACAGCAACACCGCTTAACTAAACAAAGGTCTCTTCCTGGTGCACGCTTGCATTTAAGGGTAACTACACCCCAAAATCTAAATGTCGTTACATTTTTCCCAGACCTCTACAAATGGTCACCTGATAGGGTTTAAACATTGTTGTGGACATAGAACATCCAATTGTGCTGTTTTGCTATTAAAAAGGTGTACTTTTGAGAGCGAAAACCTCCCAAAATAGGGACAAACGGCCAACGGGAAATCTAAACGGAGAAAAGGGAACTTGGGAATTAACGAATTAGGCAAAACATTGAAGGGGATTTTATAGTGCCCTAATGGACTACAGGACATTGACTGTCTCCTAGACTAAAAACAAAGGCTGCATGTACTGCCTATATTTTGAGGGAAACGCACTGTCCATTATTTGATTTGATCAGGGCAGGGCAGACACACAAACTGCATTTAGTCCAATAACAATCATGAAATTATTAGGGTGATAAATAAAAGGCAGTTGCTCCATGACACAAGAGCACGCCTACTGGGACAAAACACTTACAGCACCTGGTTCCCAGGCGGTCTCCTATCCAAGTACTGACCAGGCCCGACCCTGCTTAGCTTCCGAGATCGGACGAGATCGGGCGTATTCAGGCTGGTATGGCCGTAAGGAGGGAACAACTCTTGGTACACTATAGGTAAAGTCAATGTGTCACTCACTCTGAAAGGGACACAGAAACGCACTCCACTTTGTGACACAAACTCGAAGAAGCTCAACCCTTGCTTACATTTCCATATATATATATATATATATATTTGAGTCTTGTTGGGGGGAGAGGGCATATCCTATGTTGATTTATGACAAGTTCATTGACTAGGCTCTATAAAATAGGCTCGGTACGGACCGAATCACGGAATCCAGACATTAAACCGAAATTCAACAATATTCAAACATTTATTGAACTTAGTAAAGAAATCAACTAAATCTATTCAACTTGTTAGAAAACCACTGGCTCTAACCTCTCTCTTCATTACTATCATGAAAACCCCCCTACACATTTGAATGCGTGTTGACTCACATCCACACCAAGGTCCAGGGAGGTACTTGACCACACTGATCATTCCACTGGAGGCTGCAGAGTGGAGAGGGGTGTAGGCCTTCTTGTTTTTACAGGACACCTCTGATCCATGAGAGGCCAGCAGTTTCACCACCTCAATGTGCCCTATGGTAGAGAGAGAAAGGAGGGATAAATAGAGAGAGAGAGAGAGAGAGAGAGAGAGAGAGAGAGAGAGAGAGAGAGAGAGAGAGAGAGAGAGAGAGAGAGAGAGAGAGAGGAGGGAGATAGTAAGGGGGTTAAGAGAGAAACAGAGATACAAACACAGAGAGATAGGCAGAGAGAGGGAGAGATAGATTAGTTTACAGTGGTACACAGCACCATAAGCAACACCTACATCATGTTAGTACAACTGAAAACATCTAATCAACCTACTTAGTACATGATTCTGACATAATAACACACTAGACGTGGCTCCATACAGCTGAGCTGTGAGACTAACACACAGTCCATTCATTCATTCATTCATTGGTATAAAGGACATTAGTCAGAATGTAAATGATGTGGTAAACTCATCACCCATGTAAGCAGCCCAGTGGATTGCTCGGCGATCCTTCTTGTCAAAGGCATTAATGTTGGCTCCTCTGGAGAGAAGCAGCCTCACCATCTAACAGGGAGAGGAGAGAGAAACAAAACACAGGTTGAGGAAAACTAAACAGCAAAATCCGCTAAATCTGGCTTCAAAGCCTTCCCTTTAAAATTATATATTTTGTATTCACAATGAATGAAAGATAACATGTAAAGACATGGTACATTTCTCCCCTTTTAGTCCCCCTTTGCCCTCCCCCTCCCCCAGAATGCCTCCAAACACATTTAAAAAGAAAGGGAAAGTAATTGAGTTACATGTCAGAAAACAAAACAAAAGTATACAACAACGTTACTTCAAGCAAAAATGTAATAGCCTAACAATTTCAGGTGATTAAGTGATTTTATAGGCCTATATAGCAGTAATCTCAAGGTGGGGCCAAGAGTACTAATCTGGAGGAAGTGTTTGGAGCTGTTCAAAATAGGATATCATCGGGTCCCAGGAGGAATAAAATGAGTTGGTTGACCTCGAATGGTAACTTCATTTTTTCTCATTTTAGGAACAGCTTCAGATCTTTGAGCCAAAGAGAGGCTAAGGGAGGATTGATAGATTTCCAATCCAATAAAATCCTTCTGCGGGCTAACATGGAGGCAAAGGCAATGGCATCTAGCTGTCTATTGGTCAGAGAAGGATTGTTGTTTGGTACTCCAAAATAGCAATTTCTGCACTAGGCTGCAACTTTATATCAAATGCTTCAGAAAGGGTTTTAAATAGTGGACAAATAATCTGCCAGACGGGGACAGGACCAGAACATGTGGGTCAAGTCCGCCAAGGAGCTTTTACACCTGTCACATGTACCATCAATATTTGGGTAGAATTTGGACAATCTGGCCTTACTGAAATGGATACGGTAAAGTACCTTAAACTGTATAAGGCTGAGCCGGGCACAAGAGGAGCTTCCATTTACCCTCAGTAAGGCATTTCACACTCAGATCGGATTTTATTCAAAGCCTCCTCTGAACAAACTCAAGCATACAACTAGGGCTGTGATGGTCATGGAACTTCAGGTGTCGGTGATTGGCGTGTCTTATGTACGTGGTCATCGACAAAACTGACAGCTGACAGGGGGGCGGGACGGACTGTTAGGCCTACTGCTGCTAGGTAGCTCTCTCTCTGCTCTCCCCCTCCCCTCTGTCTGTCCTTGATTGCAGGAGTGAAGTCTGGTGTGCGGGAGTCAGGGTTCCAGCTGCAGCTCATTCACCATAATCACCTCAGCCTTTAAGACCCGGTCAAACTTTCCACTCATCGTCAGATCATAGTCAAGACAACCATGTTAGTCTCGCTGCCGACTCAACCTGTCTGTTTTCGCTCTTGTGTTTTTTGGACTGTTTATTTACTTTTTCTCCTGTGCCACAGATATTTGGAACCTGACTCCTGCCTCCGCTTCACTCCTGCCACCACCATCCTGCTCTCCACTATCGGGCCTCTCTTTTGGACTCACCACGGACACTAGGACATTACGGTACCACACCTGCCCTGACCTGGATCTGTACCCTCCCTGTAACCTGGACTTGCTCTTCCCCATTTATTGGAAACCTGGACTATTGAACATTATAATAAACCTGTTAAAACTCTCTCTGGCTTGGTGTACTTGTCTGCATTTGGGTTCTATCCAGTTAAATCATAACAGTATGATCTGACCAACATGAACCCAGCAGACAGTAGTTCGGATACCACCCCAGAGTGCACTCAAATTTGGACTGCCATAGCCAATCAGGGCATTCTACTTGGCCAACATGATACCCTGTTTAAGACGATTGCTGAGGACAGTCAGGTGCTGCTTAATCAGGTTCAATTACTCACCAATCAAGTGTCTGCCCTTACTACCCCTTCAGCCCAGATCAGAGAGCCTTTTGTTCCTGCTCCAGAGCGCTATGACGGGAACATGGGAACCTGTGGCGATTTTTGACTCAATGCTCGTTAGTGTTTGAACAACAGCCCCTCACCTACGCCTCAGAAAGAGCCCGTATTGCCTACCTTATCAACTCTACTAGCGGTTCCGCTCGTGCCTGGGGATCCGCGGTCTGGGAGAGTCAGTCGGACATTTGCAACGCTTACGTGGCCTTCACCACGGAGATGAGGAAGGTTTTTGACCACCCCGTACGAGGCAAGGAGGCTGCGAACGGTTGTTTTCTCTTCGGCAGGGGGCTCGTAGTGTGGCGGAGATGGCAGTGGAGTTTCGGACTTTAGCAGCAGTGAGTGGTTGGAATGACGAGGCATTACAAGGAGTGTTCATCAATGCTTTGTCTGAGACTTTAAAAGATGAATTGGTGTCATATGATGAATCGCCACGCTGGATAATCTTATTTCACTCACTATCAGGTTGGATAATCGGATTCGGGAGCGCCGCTCGGGAGAGGAGTGTTAGTTCCAAGCAACCTGTCTGTCATCAACAAACTCCTCCCTGCATCGTCCCTACGGAGAGAGCCGTGTCTTCCCGAGTCGATACGAGGAGCACTGAACCCGAAGCCATGGAGGTGGGTCGTGCACGGTTGTCCTCAGAGGAGCGTGCACGTCGTATTCAGGCTCGGGTCTGCCTGTATTGTGGAGAAGCTGGTCATTTCGTTCCTTCCTGCCCAGTTCGTCCGGGAAAAGGGCCGGCTCATCATTTATGGGAGAAGTTTTGGTGAGCCGAGCAGCGGATTCTTCCTCTTCTCCCCGCATTCTGCTCCAGGCATCCCTCCAGTGGCAGTCCCAGAATTTCTCTGTTAGTGCGCTGATTGACTCTGGTGCCGACGAAAGCTTTTTGGATAGAGAGTGGGCTCAACAAATGGATTTGGAGACTGTTCCTATGGACTGTCCGCTGCAGGCTAAGGGTCTAAATGGACAATTGTTGACCCGCATTACCCATCAGACTGTTCCTGTTTGTCTTAGAGTGTCGGGAAATCATCAGGAGAACATTCAATTCCATATTATCGACTGCCCACAGACTCCCTGGTCCTTGGTATCCCCTGGCTCATAAAACACAATCCACACATTGATTGGGTGACAGGTAGCATTGTTTCATGGAGCACATTTTGTCATGTGAATTGTTTGTGTTCTGCTCAGACTCCTGCCAGTACTGTGCCTCAACCTCCACTGGAGTCCATGGATCTTTCTGCTGTTCCTGACGTGTATCATGACCTGGCATCCGTTTTCTGCAAACACAGAGCTACTTCTCTTCCTCCTCACCGGCCTTACGACTGCGCCATTGACCTCCAGCCAGGAGCCCCGCTCCCCAGCAGTCGCCTGTACAATCTCTCCCGGCCGGAGACGGAGGCTATGGAGAACTACATTCGGGACTCCTTGGCGGCAGGTATTATGCGTCCTTCCTCGTCACCTGTAGGAGGCGGGATTCTTTTTTGTTGCTAAGAAGGATAAGACCCTCAGACCCTGTATTGATTACCGTGGACTTAACAACATCACCATTAAGAACAAGTATTCTCTGCCTTTGATTAATTCTGCTTTTCCCCTCCTTCATGGTGCTACCATCTTTACGAAACTGGATCTACGAAATGCGTATCACCTGGTGCGCATTCGTAAGGGTGATGAATGGAAGACTGCCTTCCCTCGCCTCTGGCCATTTAGTATCGGGTGGGGTTGTCTACACTGTTTCCGGCACTAGTCTGATGTCCTTCGGGACATGTTGAATCGGTTTGTTTTTGTCTATCTGGATGATATCTTGATTTTCTCAGAGTCCTCCCAGGAACATGAACTGCATGTGCGCCAGGTGTTGCAAAAGGTTGTTGGAGAACAAACTGTTTGTGAAGATGGAGAAATGTGAATTTCATGTGTCTCAGCCCTCTTTTTTGGGTTACATCATAGCTCAGGGGAGCTGCGGATGGACCCAGCTAAGACAAAATATATTTCAGATTTGAGATTCTTCGAAGTAGCCACCCTTTTGCCTTGATCACAGCTTTGTACATACAGAATAATACGAAAAGTGTTCTGAGACCAGGTTGTGCTTTCACTCCCGGTAAGAGGGGAATAAGGCAACCTCAGAGTTACATTCAAGGATACTTTATTGACACACACGGATGAAATGGACATGGAAAGGTAGTGAAATGATAGTGGTCCTGTAATGGACAGATAACAGGGGTAATGAATATGCACAATATCTGATAGCACAAGTAGAGCAACAACGCTATTAACAAAGGAAGGGCTGTATTAATGGCATAATGCTACCTGCAGGTATTACACAACACAGTAAAACACAGAGGCAACTTACAATAGGCAATGGTAGTAAATATAAAGAACAACAAGTAAGAATGATATACATGTTAACTCACTTTGTGCACGCGTACACTATCCCACGGTATATCTGTGCATTCAAATTGTCATCGATAAATGCAATTGTGTTCATTGTCCGTAGCTTATGCCTGCCCATACCATAACCCCCACTGCCACCATGGGAGCTTCACGAACGTTGACATCAGCCAACAGCTCGCCCATACGCTGCTTTACGAAGTGGTCTAAAGTCTGAGGCCAGTTAGTACTGCCAAATTCTCTAAAACCGCCTTGGCTTATGGTTGAGAAATTAACATAAACATATCTGTTAACAGCTCTGGTGGACATTCCTGCAGTCCGTAAGCCAAATTTTGCACGCTGCCTCAAAACTTGAAACATCTGTGCATTGTGTTGTGTGACAAAACTGCACATTTTAGAGGGCATTTTATGTCCTCAGCACAAGGTGCACCTGTGTAATTATCATGCTGTTTAATCAGCTTCTTGATATGCCATATTTGTCAGGTGGATGGATTATCTTGGCAAAGGAGAAATGCTCGCTTACAGGGATGTAAACAAATTTGTGCACACAATTTGAGAAAAATAAGCTTTTTGTGAGAACAAATATTTCACGCTTTTATTTCAGCTCATGAAACATGGGACCAACACTTTACATATTGCGTTAATATTTTTGTTCAGTGTAGTTATTAGGTTGGGAGAATGGGATCCTATCTGGGCTAGCTAAAGCCATCTTCATGGTTAGTAGTATGACAGAGAAAAAATAACAAGACAAATTTAAACATCACAAATCTGAGGGGGCAGGTGACCCTGTGCCCCCCTTTGGGCATGAACGTCTCTGCTATCAACCACATCATTCTGTCTCCGTGAATATTCAAAACAGACACATTCATTCAGGTCTTGTACTGTTCCTACCATATAGATCAGGGATGGACACACTTTAGATCAAGTGGTATCACACTTTTTCTGCACACTCTAGGAGCTCAGATGCAATCATTTAATAACCTAATAACCAAAGTTTCGACAGACAAGCTGTCTTCATCAGGGTATCTGGCGTTGGTTGTTAAGTTATTAAATTTTGCATCTGAGCTCCTAGAAGTGTGAGGCTCTCCTTTTCTTTTTCAAGTGTTCTACTCCGATAGCCAGCACCCTTCCCTAAATAGGTGTGCGTTTCTTTCGCCTCCATATTAATCTGGTACTGGTCCTACCATATAGATCAGGCATGGACAATTCCAGTCCTTGGGGGTCGGAGTGGTGTCACACTTTTTCCCCCATCCCTAGCAAACACAGCTGATTAAACTTATTGCATTCTAAACTGAAGCCCATGAGTACTTGATTATTAGAGTTCAAATGTGTTAGCTGGGGCTGGGGAACAAGTGTAACACCAATCAGGTCCAGAGGACTGGAGTTGCCCATCCCTGATATAGATGCTCTGTTTGCACACATCGAGGGATGTGGGTGACAGTGGAGACAAGGGAACACACATAAACAGCTTTGTCCTGTTTAGAAGGTCGTCATAATCCTTACATAAATATATGATGTGTATGCAAGAAATGCAGAGCCTCTTCCAAAAACATATTGACAGAGTCTAGTATCTAGTAATCTAATCAATTAGTTTTCAACCCTTTGTTATGGCAAGCCTAAATAATCTCAGGAGTAAAAATGTGCTTAACAAGTCACATAATCAGTTAGATGGACTCACTATGTGTGCAATAATAGTGATTTTCAAACGACTACATAATCTCTGTACCCCACACACAATTATCTATAAGGTCTCTCAGTCCAGCAGTGAATTTGAAACATAGATTCAACCACAAAGACCAGGAGGTTTTTCCAATGCCTCTAAAGTAGGGCACCTTTTGGTAGATGGGTACAATTAAAGCAGACATTGAATATTCCTTTGAGCATGGTGAAGGTATTAATTATGCTTTGGATGGTGTATTAATACACCCAGTCACTACAAAAATACAGGCGTCCTTTTTCTAACTCAGCTGCCGGAGAGGAAGGAACACTATCAGGGATTTCACCATGAGGCCAATGGTGGCTTTAAAACAGTTAGAAAGTTTAATGGCTTTGATAGGGAGAAAACTGAGGATGAATCATCAACATTGTAGTTACTCCACAATACTAACCTAATTGACAGAGTATGCACTCACTAACTGTAAGTCGCTTCTGGATAAGAGCGTCTGCTAAATGACTAAAATGTAAATGTAGAAGAAGGAAACCTGTACATGCATTGTGTTTGCAATAAGGCACTAAAGTAAAACTGCAAATAATGTGGCAAAAGAAATTAACTTTATGTCCTGAATACAAAGTGTAATGTTTGGGGCAAATCCAACACAACACATCACTGAGTACCACTCTTCATATTTCCAAGCATGGTGGTGGCTGCATCATGTTATGGGTATGCATGTCATTGGCAAGGACTAGAGACTTTTTAGGATAAAAAGAAACGGAATAGAGCTAAGTACAGTCAGAATCCTAGAGGAAAACCTGGTTCAGTCTGCTTTCCAACAGACACTGGGAGACAAATTCCCTCTTCAGCAGGACAATAACCTAAAACACAAGGCCAAATATTCACTGGAGTTGCTTACCAAGATGACATTGAATGTTCCTGAGTGGCTTAGTTACAGTTTTGACTTAATTTGGCTTGAAAACTTATGGCAAAAAAAAAAATGTCTGTCTATATAATGTATATTTCATATATTTTACAATCCAGTTGTGCAAAGCTCTTGGAGACTTACCCAGAAAGACACAGCTTTAATCGACTCAGGGGTGTGAATACTTATATAAATGAGATATTTCTGTATTTAATTTCCAATACATTTGCAAAAATTTCAAAAAACGTGTTTTCACTTTGTCATTATGGGGTATTGTATGTAGCTGCGTGAGAGAAAATATTATAATTGAATCCATTTTGAATTCAGGCTGTAAGAAAACAACATGTGGAATAAGTTAAGGGGTATGAATACTTTCTGAATGACTGTATATCTGCAAGAAAATGATAAATATGTGAATGTTTGAAGGGGGGTCATATAAACATTGCCTTATTTATATTTTTACAGACAATATTAAGTGAATTCTGTCTGAAATAGTCATGCTATAATGGGCATAGTTTCTCAGACCAAATTTCCATTCTGGCTGAAACAAAGCAATCTGATCATGCTCCAGTAAAATACAGCTATAGGGAATGCCTATACATTGTCCAATCTCCTTCCACACATTGATTTCATTCTTCGCATCTTTATTCAGAAACAAACAAACTTGAAATTAAGTGCAGTTTCAGTGTCTTGTTGCAGGTTGTGCAATGTTCAAAAGTGTGTGTGATATTAGCATTAACTTGTGGGTGTGGTGTCAAGTGTGGATGGTCCTATGTATGCAAATAGCCGAGATTGGATATTTCAGCACCATGGACAGCAGCGACATTGGGATAGCGATATCTGTAATTCAGCAACACATGACACTGGATAGCGGCTGTCTCAGGTGAACTTGGCATTGGGAAAATCCCATCTAATAGGAAACGAGGCATAGGAGGCAAAAAGACTGAAGGAGAAGACTCCCACAGGAACTCTATGCTTAACTGTTCTGCCACATTCATTTCAAATGTTACATTTTTCGATTTGTAAATAAAAGGGAACACATCTGCAAATAATGTAAATTGACTTTTCTAACTACACTGTACAGCTTTAGTGTGTCTGTGTCATAGGTACAACTGCAAGCAATTCGCTTCTCAAATCCTTCTCAAATGTCTGTTTAATGTGAGAAACTAAATTAAAAACAACCGTTAGACTAATACAATGCGTACTGTCACAAATGATTACTATTCCCAACAAGACAACGAAGTGATGGTCTTTACCCACCATGGAGACTTATAAAGGCTACTTCCCCCCCACCAAAAGTTCCCACGCAGAGCGATGTTGTTTACTACATCATTATGCATATGTAGCGTGGTTCGTTCTGTGTTGTGTACTTTTAATTAGGACACTGCCACAACTGGAATTCTGATGGTTGGATAATTTTTATTCGACCTGCACACGAAGAGACAAAAAAATGATGTTAGCCCTTGGTGCAGCCACAGCTCTCGGGCACCTTGCTAGTTGAAGGTCAGGCAAAAGAGAACAGGTGCTGCATGCACACATTCAGTGCCTAACACACTATACAATACAAGTAAAATGATATACAACATAATTCTGACAAAATAAAAGACATACCTGTACACGAAGAGACAACACACAATAGGTTAGCCCTTGGTGCAGCCACAGCTCTCGGGCACCTGCGTGAGCTATAGAAACTCACTCAAACACTGACCCAAATACTCCCGAGTTACAATAGGTACCCAAATTAGCGAGCTTGGTGAAAGTTGTTAACATAAATCTTTATATTGTCCACATTGTAACAAAACCTATAGTTGCGTAACAGCACTTTGAGTAACTTTACCACAGTTTTATATAGACAAATTATGGCGCCAAGGACAACATACCTTGCTAGTTGAAGGACAGGCAAAAGAGAACAATAAGAGGGTACATAAATACAGATAACCCGCGATGGACCAAACCAAAATATACAAAACTTTTACAATTAGGTGTATTTACAATATAGATATATAAAAATGTTTGTACACCAAAAAATTACATTAGCTATGCAGCTGTAATTAAATAAAAACACATTGAATTATTATTATTATTATTATTATTATTATTATTATTATTATTAACTTATTAACATCCCCTCTTGACCTGGCCTAGTTGAACTGTCCTTGTGTGCAACTTGGTGCATAATCTAGGGGAACAACATCACACTACTACATTCACCCCTACTGTTTTACACTAGATTATAAACACAAAACAAAACACATTACCTCAAAGGTAACAAAGCAAAGAAAGATAAAAAACATTTCACACCCACAGGGCGACAGAGTAACCAAGTGTAGTCCCTTAATTCTAGACCCACAAATGGTCGATCAGCTGGAAAGCTATCCCGTGAAGGATTAGGAAAAATAAGAGGTAGCTAATCCCTTATTCAACCCTATACAAAAAATGCCAAATACATTTTGTGCTGATGAACTACACACAAAGTTACATGAATTGTCAAAAATATTAGACAAACCCACAAATCACTCTAAGACCCACTTAGATTACCACATACACACAACAAAGAAAAAGGTTGGCAATATCCTACCGTCACTGAGAAACCAAGAATTGTTTCATTTCCTGTGTAGACATAGTTTGGATTAGCCTATTCACTGGATTAATAAATCTACCTAGTCTAGTCCGAACACCCTCACCCAAAAACCTAGCAGGAATGTCACGGACAGCACCAACCGTGCTCAAAGGTCTAACCTCAGGTTGGGGAGTACTACAGATCAGCATATCCGGAGCCAGCACACTTTCAATTTCCGACTCAACACTAGTAGTGTCAGACCGACTGATCAGAATCCTGGTAGATTGTCACAGACCAGACTGACAAAGCATCTTCAACCAAGTTAACAACATCAGGCACAGCACCATCCCAGCTGAGTGGAGTTTCACTATCAGAATTCTTGTAGGCTTTGGGGATCTCAGCCCCGAAACCTGAAGGATCTGGAGAAGGTCTGTATGGAGGAGCGGGCCAAAATCCCTGCTGCAGTGTGTGCAAACCTGGTCAAGACCTACAGGAAACGTATGATCTCTGCAATTGCAAACAAAGGTTTCTGTACCAAATAATAGGTTCTGCTTTTCTGATGTATCAAATACTTATGTCATGCAATAAAATGCTAATTAATTACTTAAAAATCATACAATGTGATTTTCAGGATTTTTGTTTTACATTCCGTCTCTCACAGTTGAAGTGTACGTATGATAAAAATTACAGACCTCTACATGCTTTGTAAGTAGGAAAACCTGCAAAATCGGCAGTGTATCAAATACTTGGTCTCCCCACTGTATGTACTGGATATCATTTTTATTTTACATTTTTAGTCATTTAGCAGACGCTCTTATCCAGAGCGACTTACAGTTAGTGAGTGCATACATCATTATGAGTGCATACATCACTCTTCCTACCCTTGCCTCTCCTAGGCTTCTTTTGACCTGTAGTTAGCTGAAACAATGGCCTAGCAACCATGGAACAATTCTCAATGTAGTGCTGATAGTATACTACCATACCAAGGAAAGAACCTATTTTGATAGGAGACGGTGTGACACCATCAGCTTCACTCTCAGCTTCACTCTCAGTCACATTCAAAATGGTTTGAACTTTAGCAGGGTCAGTGGCTACACCCTCCTGAGAAATGATGTGGCCCAAAAACTTTACAGACCTCCTCAGAAACTTGCACTTAGACGGAGACAGTTTAAGGTTGTGCTCCTGCAACCGCTGAAAAAACCATCTCAAGTCTCTGCAGACTCTCTTCCTCCGTCTTAGCAAAAACCATCAGATCATCCAAGTAACAAAGGAGACTTAGAACGTTTTGGTCACCAAAGATGGTCAGCATCATTCTCATAAAAGTAGCCGGGCTGTTGCAGAGGCCCTGAGGTAACCGATTGTACTGCGTGCAGACCTAAAGGGGAGGAAAAGGCAGTGTATTTCTTGTCCTCTTCATGCAGGGGCACGTTGTAATACCCTGACGTCAAATCCATTGTGCTGAAGAAGGCATTACCTCCCAGAATGCATACAGGAGAACTCTCGGCCACGGTTGGTGCGCAAAGGCGTCCCTTCCCAGTGGCGGTTCGTCCTGTTCCCTCAGAGAGAACCACAGAGGACATTGCGCGTTCACGCGTGACACGAATAGGTCCACCTCGGCTCTCCCGAATTGTTCCCAAATCTGGAGAACAATGTCTGGATGCAGACACCACTCGTCGTCTCGAGGTCCCCCTCTTGACATGAGGTCTGCTCCTACGTTCAAGTAGCCCGGAATGTGTGCTGCTCTCAATGAGCGAAGGTGCTCTTGAGCCCACAGCCACAATTCCTCTGCCGCCCGATGGAGAGCAGGAGACCTGACTCCACCCTGGCGATTTATGTGGGCTACTGTGGTCCGGTTGTCTGACCAGACCAGCACATCGCGACCCCGAAGGGTAGACGCGAAGTGGGTCAGAACCAGTCGAACTGTTTCCAACTCCAGGAGGTTGATGTGACGACCTGATTGAGGCCACACACCTCCTATCGCTTGTGTCTGACATGTCACTCCCCATCCCGTCAGGGACGCATCCGTGAATACTGGGATGTGAGAGGACACCTTTCCTATCGGGACTCCGTGCGTGAGAATGCGCAAGTTTCTCCAATAGTTTAGGTCTGCACTGAGCGAGAGGGGAACCACCACCAACCAATGACGTTGACGCAGTGGGTCTAGTCTTGGTTGGGCGAACCATCGCTGCGTCCTGCGCATGTGCAGGAGTCCCAGCGGAACCACAGAGTGGGCTGACGACATGAGACCCAAAAGTGACAGCGCCGTCACCGTGTAATTCGGACGACACTTCCTTAGGGCTAGCAACAAGGCTACCCTTCGGGGGCAGAATTCGAGCCCTCATCCTCACAGTGTCTAGCTGTATCCCCAGGTAGACAATCTGATGAGTGGGCTGAGGCGCGCTCTTTTTCCAATTCTAGCGAACCCCAGACTTGTGAGATGCATCACTGTCTGTGTTGTGTGAGTGATCGCCAGCTCTGCTGACGGGCGAGAACCAGTAGGTCGTCCAGGTAGGCTAGTAGCCATATTCCCTGACGACGCAACGGTTCCAATGCCGCCTCCACACACTTGGAAAATGTGCGAGTTGCCAGGGCGTACCCAAATGGCATCCTCATGTATTCGTACACCACCCCTTGAAAGGCGAACCATAGGAAACTTCCTGTGACGCGGCTGAACCGGCACATGAAAGTACGCGTCCTTTAGGTCTATGCTCGTACAAAAGTCCCCTCTCTGGACACATTCCAGCAGACATTTTGTCGTTAGCATTCGGAAGGGCCGTTTGGTTATGCTCTCGTTGAGAATGCGTAAATCCAAAATCGGCCTCACTCCCCCCGTCTTTTTGGGCACTAGGAAATAAGGCGAATATAGCCCTTTGTTCCTTTGCTCCCGGGGAACTACTGTCACCGCCTCCTTCGCCAAAAGTTCTGTAATCTCTGTCATCAGAGCGGCCCACTTTGTCTGGCGTTTTCATCACCGTCTCCACCACTCCCTGAACGGGGGTGGGGTCCGGTGGAATTGGAGAGCATAACCCTTCTGCAACGTCTGTTCTAGCCAGCGTGAGAGGGTGCAGCTTCTTCGCCACTGCCAGCAATGCAGAGAAAGTGGCTGGGCGCGAAGCTGTGGTGCATCCAGTAGGAAGGACCTGTATTCCTCTATGGCCCTTACCGCCACTGTTCCCCAACATTGAAGTGGTGGAACAGCCCAAGGTGGGCCTCCCGTAAAGGGAGAGGAAATGCGTTCTGAGAAAGAAAGAGGAGTAGGGACGTCGGTTAAACCCGTAACCGTCGTATTCCTGCCCTCCTTGAACGCATCGCGGGTCTGAATTGCACTGACCGAGGGCCACAGCCTGCGGCAGGGCACCATCCCCCAGCAAGCGATTGCGTCATCTTAGGTGACTGCAATTCGCTATCAGAGCCCCTTCACTACAGTACTCCTAGAAGTCTGTAGTATGAGGTCTCTATGAGGGTAAAACAAGGCGGCGCCTTGATACCTTCTTAACTTTCACCTTCTGTGTGTGTTCAACTCTGCACCCCTGGTGGGTTGATTCACGCTCAGTGTGGTGAGTACTGGCTCGTTCTGTCAGGGGAGCTGATACTTTGGTTATACCCATAACGTTAGTAATCCTGCCCTCCGTGAACGTAGCATGGGTCTGGAATCGCATTAACCCGAGACCTTGGTCTGCGATAATGCGCCGTCCCCCAGATAGCTGCTGTGTTACAATGCCTGGGGGCGCCGATACTCTGGGCACCTTGGTGACCGCGGTAATCGGGCCCTCAGTGAACGCAGCATGGGTCTGGCTCAGTACTAGTGGAGACCTTAGTCTGTACTAGTGCGCCATCCCAAATAGCGGCTGCGTCCTCATGTCAGAATCTGACCGGGACTGCTGCCTTCTATGTAAAGCACTTCTTATATGTGAAGTGTGATGTGACGACCTGATTGAGGTCTTCTGGATACCTACTCTTAGTGCCTGCTCAGCAACGCACCCGGTGGGTCTGAACGGCTCTTAGAGTGGTAAGGAAGAGAGGGTGAGATTTGAACGCTCTCGGACGTATTATGGAAAAGAGGCTCTTTTTTGACAAAGTCAGGTGGAGCCAACTCTTTATTAAACACATCAACAAAAGCATTTACATCAGCACCCGTCCCTTCAACCGAAGGGTGGGGGGGAACAGTGGGCGCGTTCGACACCATCGATGCGTCCTCCATCCTCTCCCCCGCGTCCCGTCACGTACGCCTCCTCTTGCCTCCCTTGGAGGGCCAGGTCCCCCACTCCACTTTTTTTATTGATTTTATAACCGTGTAAATCTCTCTAGGACAAGGTGACTTTTATCAATATATTTGCCTTTATTTACCCCTACAAAAATGAAATGGTAATTAGCTGCTAATGTGGCTATCATAAAGAACTACAAATGCTATTATAATCTGGACAAAATTGCTGAATCGAGTCAAAGGTAAGGATCTCTGGGTTAACTATCTAATGTTAACTATCTAATTACCATTTCATTAGGTCTCCTGAGTGGCGCAGTGGTCTAAGGCACTGCATCGCAGTGCTAACTGTGTCACTAGAGATCCTGGTTCGAATCCAGGCTCTGTCGCAGCCGGCCGCGACCGGGAGACTCATGGGCGGCGCACAATTGGCCCAGCGTCGTCCAGGGTAGGGGAGGGAATGGCCGGCAGGGATGTAGCTCAGTTGATAGAGCATGGCGTTTGCAACGCCTGGGTTGTGAGTTCAATTCCCACAGGGGGCCAGTATAAAAAAAAATAAAAATAAAAAATAAAAAAAATATGTAAGTCGCTCTGGATAAGAGCGTCTGCTAAATGACTAAAATGTAAATGTAAATGTAAATGTTAGCTAAATTTAGTAATGAATAATTAGGCTACATTTATTTAAACGGTCAATTCTGTGAACTGTCTTGTGCAAGTTTTAAATTGACACAATACCTGTTAGCAAAGGTGTCAGCAAGAGATGACGTGCAGGAGATTGCAGTGATTTGTTGTTTTGCATGATGTCTACTTTGATGATAGTGTTTTATAATCTGAGAGGAAATAGAGCCGAATATGTTGCTAAAAGTCACACCAGGGTAAGCCTACACGATACACAGCCCTTATTTTAAGTGTTTCTCAAATGAATAAAAATGAAAAATGATTGGAACCATTTCCCTGTTTTATGACACCATTTTTGTTTCTCCTCTCATTCTCATGGTGTTATGGTTTTAATTCACTAATCTGTTCCGTTTCAAGTGGATAGTATTATAACTGATACAGCTGGCAGATATATTTTGATACAGGAAACTATTTTGAATGAGCATATTAATCTGGTTAATGTTTATGGTCCTAATGATGATAATCCCAAATTCTGAGAATGTATTTCTATTGATAGCCTCCATTCCTGGTAAGGTCCTAATGGCAGGGGACTTTAATTGCACTCTTGATCCTCATCTAGATTGCTCCTCTGGTTTAGACACTTCCCACTTGCAGAGTAGAAAGAAATTACAGCATTTCATTAAGGATTTAAATCTATGTGATCCTTGGAGGACTCAGAACCCGAGTAAAAGGGAGTATTCATGCTACTCGTCAACATTTAAATCATATTCTCATGTAGACTACTTTTTAGTTTCTTGCTCATTGCTTCCCAATGTAGCAGGAAGTGGATATGATACTATTGTTTTGAATGACCATTCCCTTGTGTGATTATTCTATAGGGATACACAACTAGTAAAAGGATCCTCTAGATGGCGTTTGCATCCCAGATGGTTAAAGGACCCAGACTTCTTACATTACGTTGGAGTGCATATAGATGTTTGACATTGAACACTGACCAAACGTCAGCGAGTACCAGATGGGAGGCTTTCAAAGCACATATTTGGGGGCAAATTATACATTTTACCAGTTTCAAATAAAATACATCAGAAAAGGAGCGAGATGGAGAGCAAAATCAGAGAATTGGAGAGGGAAGCTTTTTTGGATAACTCAGTAGAAGTAAACAAGGAATGATTTGGTCTTAAAGCTCAGTATGAAGAACTTCCCACCTCAAAGGCTGCAAACAGCTTAACTAGGCTGAAACAGTCCTATGATCAAGGTGATCATGGTTTAGACACTCGCAGAGTAGAAAGACATTTTGGAAATGTGATCGTTCAGATGTTGTTTTTGCAACAATTGAACAAAACCCAGTTTTTGCTTTATCATTATGGGGTATTGTGAGTAGATTGATGAGGAAAAAAACAATTTAATCTATTTTACAATAAGGCTGTAACGTAACAAAATATCAAAAAAGTGTGTGCCTTTCCAAATCATGTCCAACAAACTGAATTAGATAGAACCTCCTCTTACCCTGAGAAACAGATTTCCCAATCTTCTTCTCCTCTTTTCATCTTTAAAGTTGACATTCAGCTCCAGTGTTTGACTGCAGTCTTCCAGCTTCACTGATGCCATCTCTGGATCCTGCAGTAAACTGGGCTCCACAGTCACAATCAGGACCCAGTGACTGTAGGTGTGGAAGGAGAGAGGCAGGCTGGGTTTCTCCTCACTGTTGATGTTACCGGCCTCAGACTTATCTGAATCGGCCAGTAGTAATATAGAGAGCACAGACACAAAAGTTAGTGTTGACAGTTCTGGCACTTTCTTTATTCTCTAAAAATATTTTCACCGTTTTCTTGTTCAATTATCTAATTCAGTGTTTGACTTGGACTGAAATAGGTGCCAATACTCATTTTGGGTGCCGGTACTGTTCATATTAAGGTGCAGGAGCTCCACAATACTTTTGAGCTAATACCTAACCTATAGTAGATACATGCATAAATGACTCAAAAACCATTTAGTACAAGGTTACAGTTTGTTTTAGACAGCACTATGTACTATTTTCCTGAATAACCTTGCCTTCACTGTATTACTTCAATCAAAAACCAATTGTATTTCCTGTTCACACCATAGCAACATTTATTGATAAAGACTGAAACTAGTGAATGTGTCTGAATATTAGTACACATGTAGAAAACTGATAATCATTACATTCAGCTTCAAAACAGTAGTGCAACCGTGAAATTGTCTCTATCTGATGCACCCGCACTGTCCTCACTGAAGTCCGTTGACGCTGACCGAGAGTAGCCGCCATTTTACCAGCTTGGGAATTTTACACTAAACCAATAATATGCAAAACGAACTCAGAAATCTCAAATAAATTGATTCTTTATTAAACTAACATGATTCAATTATGTACATTCACTCAGACAAACCCAAAATATCTAGCTATGTGATTTGTAAAATCGTTTTTATCACGTTCTTTCACTCACTCGGTTTGACACAAAAATAACACATCAAACCTTTACCAAACGTGATAATACCTTAACGGATGTGTTAACTAGCATGGTATGACATGTTCTTTCGATATTAGAAAGTTTAAACGTGCTATTACATACCTCTAGTAATAAATAGAAACGGACACAAAGGTTATCTTCTTGATAACAGAGCTTTCTTTATTGTGAAGAAATGTGCGCGTGATGAAGTCATTACGTAATGACGTAAAATGACGTCATTACGTAAAATACGCAATAACGTCAATCAAATTGACTGGCCATCTCAGCGACAAATATGATTTGACATTTGTTAGTTTAGATTTGTTTGTTTATTATCACATATGTGTATTCGTAAAAGTAATTTAAACACATAACATTTTATATGATCAGATATTTTTAATTTTTAAACATAACACATTGAATTATTGAATTATTGAACAATTACACATTACACATTATTGAACAATTACATTTTATTTATTTTCTTATTAACTAGTAAACCTACACATTCTGAACAATTATAGTTTCAAGCAGTGTATTGGTAGTTCGTTAACATGCTACCTGACTGATCAACAATTATAGGTACAAGCTAATAACAAGGTATATATGCTATCTTATTGAACAAGCAACTTAACTCAAATAATGATGTGTGCGCTAGGCATCTCTCTCCAGCTCTCTCCAGGTTGTTGTGCTGCTTGGCTGGCCTGCTGCTGCCTGTGCACGAGCTGAGCGCCTGCTGCTGACGTCACTCACGATGCACTTTTGCAGCCAGGTACTTGTGTTGTGACTGAGTGTGTGACAGAGAAAATCGTTTTTGTGTCATTTAGAGAGAACCTTTGTGCATTTTAGCGTTTGAGTCACTTTTCAAAAGTTGCTAAAAGTTCCAAATAAGTTTTTTAAGTAGCTGAATTTGTTGCTAGGTGCTGTTTGAAAAATAAGTTGCCAGGGTAGTCTGAAAGGTTGCTAAATCTAGCAACAAAATTGCTAAATTGGCACCACTGGGCCCTACCCCATTACATCAGAACTGGGTATCTGCCGCTTCCTGGTCCAGGACACTTCTACTTTGCATAGAGTTGATGGAGCTGTTGATTTTTTTTATTTTATTTTTTTAACCTTTATTTAAGTAGGCAAGTCAGTTAAGAACAAATTCTTATTTACAATGACGGCCTACACCGGCCAAACCCGGACGACGCTGGGCCAGTTGTGCGCCGCCCTATGGGACTCCCAATCACGGCCGGTTGTGATAGCCTGGAATCTAAGAATGTTGTCTCATTCCTCTTCAGTGGCTGTGTGAAGTTGCTGTATATTGTCAGGAACTGGAACAAGCTGTGGTACACGTCGATCCAGCCCTGCCAAACATGTTCAATGGGTGACATGTCTGGTGAGTATGCAGGACATGGAAGAACTGGGACATTTTCAGCTTCCAGGAATTGTGTACAGATCCTTGTGACATTGGGCTGTGCCTTATCATGCTGAAATATGACGTGATGTCGGCAGGACAATGGGCCTCAGGATCTTGTCATGGTACCATTGATAAAATGCAATTTTGTTCCTTCTCCGTAGCTTATGCCTGCCCATACCATAACCCTGACACTAACATGGGGTACTGTGTTCATGACATTGACATCAGAAAACCGCTCGCCCACCACAACGCCATACACATGGTCTGCAGTTGTGAGGCTGGTTGGGCATACTGCCAAATTCTCTAAAACAAGGTTGGAGGCGGCTTATGGTAGAGAAATTACATTAAATTATCTGGCAACAGCTCTGGTGGACATTCCTGCAATCAGCATGCCAATTGCATGCTCCCTCAAAACTTGAGACATCTGTGGCATTGTCAGTGGTAGAAAAAAGCACCCAATTGTCATACTTGAGTAAAAGTAAAGATACCTTAATAGAAAATGACTCAAGTAAAACTGAAAGTCACCCAGTAAAATACTACTTGAGTAAAAGTCTATAAGTATGTGGTTTTAAATATACTTAAGTATCAAAAGTAAATGTAATTGCTAAAATATACTTTATTATCAAAAGTCAAAGTAAACGTATAAATAATTTCAAATTCCTTATATTATGTAAACCAGACGACACCATTTTATTTTTTAAATTGTATTTATGGATAGCCAGGGGCACACCAACACTCAGATGTTCTCTTGATAATTACGTGAATTTGACCATTTTTCTGTCCTAAGCATTCAAAATGTAACAAGTACTTTTAGGTGTCAGGGAAAATGTATGGAGTAAAAAGTACATAATTTTTTTTGGAATGTAGTGAAGTAAAAGTTGTCAAAAGTAGAAATAGTAAAGTAAAGTACAGATACCCAAAAAATGACTTAAGTAGTACTTTAAAGTATTTTTACTTAAGTACTTTACACCACTGGGCATTGTGTTGTGTGACAAAACTTCACATTTTAGATTATTTATTTTTTAATGAGGTATTTTACAGTGAGGGAAAATAGTATTTGATCCCCTGCTGATTTTGTACGTTTGCCCACTGACAAAGAAATGATCAGTCTATAATTTTAATGGTAGGTTTATTTGAACAGTGAGGGACAGAATAATAACAAAAATCTTATATATCCCAGATTTACATAGAGTGGAAGATAGGCTTACCCTGGCGTAACGTTTTGATAACAGTGTAAATCTCTCTAGGACAAGGTGACTTTGATCAATATATTCACCTGCATTTACCCCCCAAAACTGAAACGCTAATTAGCTGCTAATGTGGCTATCCTAGTAACTTCAAGAGCCAGTGTCTTTGAAAAGACCCTACAACAAGGTACATAATGGTTCAAGTCTGATAAACAAGCCTACTTTCTCAAAGTTCTTTTCCTACCAACTGTATGGGATGAACAGGAAAATCTGTTAAGTGTGTACTATAAATGTGGTAACGGTTTGACATCTGTGATATTCTCTGAAGTTGCAGATGCAGAGGACTTGAGGCCATGTGCCACCTCAAGCCAGAGCGACAGTAAGTGTCTGGTTGTAGTTTTAGGGTAAACAATTAGTTTTAGGGTAAACAATTGAATTGTATGAAGTATTATAGCTTTACAAACTTTTATTTAAAGTCTTATTACTACTTTGTGCATACTGTTAGAACTTTCCAAATAGTTGTGGTGCTGTGTATGGATGAAACTTGTATTTACAACTCAGCTGGTAGAGCACGGTGCTTGTAACGCCAAGGTAGTGGGTTCGATCCCCGGGACCACCCATACGTAAAAATGTATGCACGCATGACTTTAAGTCGCTTTGGATAAAAGCGTCTGCTAAATGGCATATTATTATTATTATTATTATTACAACAGTAGTGAAATCACCCCATTCTTCTGGGGTAAAACACAAGTGTGATGCCATGTTTGTAAATATCTATGTATTTGCCATCAAACTAAAAGCATAATAAAATAAATAAAATTATGCTTAGCATTTATTTTTGTTGGGATTCATTAACCTTCCCACTGAGCTCCTGACTGACATCCCTTCACGTTTGGTTCTGTGCCAGTTTCAAAAGAAAAGTATGTCTTCATGTTTTTCCTTCTGTTTTCTCAGTTAGTCCAAGTGGCAGCCAGGAAGAAGCTGGCCAAGACAGAGCATCAGAATCAGGTTTCTTTAGCCATCAAGATATTGATCTCGAAATCGTAAATGTAGAAAGTTTAAATAACAGCATGATTTTTTCTTATATTTTAGACCAAGAGCTGCCATCCCTGCTTGATGAGCCTGTGGCTTCTGAGATGCCTGCTGGATACATTAAAGGTATATTATGCTAGCCTATATGTTACAACATGTTGCTTTTCTTGTATTGTCAACATCAATTCCAAATTGTTTGGCTGTCAGCAGATACATGGTTATCAATACTACTAATATATATGAAGGGTGGATATTTTGATGGAGGTATTTCACATGGCCTTGATCCATGTCCTGCCTGGTACTCATGGCTTGTATTGTCACACTACTTGCAGCAAAACTGTTGAGTCTTTTATTATTTTGCAGATCTTCAAGCAGTGGAGATGAGGATAATGGTGAAACTGGAGATGATCCGTACAGAGTTCAGGACTGCTCTGAACCAAGTTATGGAGGCCATAGAGGATAATGGTGGAACTGGAGATGATCCGTACAGAGTTCAGGACTGCTCTGAACCAAGTTATGGAGGCCGTAGAGGATAATGGTGAAACTGGAGATGATCCGTACAGAGTTCAGGACTGCTCTGAACCAAGTTACGGAGGCCATAGAGGATAATGGTGGAACTGGAGATGATCCGTACAGAGTTCAGGACTGCTCTGAACCAAGTTATGGAGGCCATAGAGGATAATGGTGAAACTGGAGATGATCTGTACAGAGTTCAGGACTGCTCTGAACCAAGTTATGGAGGCCATAGAGGATAATGGTGGAACTGGAGATGATCCGTACAGAGTTCATACGATCGAGGTATTTAACTTATCTTAAGAAGAAACGATCAGCCCTCTGCCTGTTTACACAAGTTTTAGCCCATGATTACATGATACACTACAAAAATGATTTCTCATTACTATCAATCAGAACTGTATGGCCAGCTGTTTTAGCTGAGGAACACACAAATGAGTGGGGTTTCTTTTATTAGATCCGATACCTGACCCTCTGCTGTGGCCTGGACCTGGGCTCAGGAATCAGACGAATGATGAGAAAAATTTGAACAGAGGAGCTGTGGACAGGCTACTCCTTGAAGGGCAGGAAGGGGAAGAGGGCCTTTAATGAGCTATCAATCTATGATGTGATGCTGTCACAAGTAAGTAAATGCACAAGTTTAGATCCTTATTTATTATTATTTAGTAGATAGTATTATTGGTCAAGTGATGGTAAGTCAAATGTGTTTTTATTAACATTTCAAATGAAGTAAATCAGTAACAATGCAGTTACCAATTAATGTGAAATCCTACCACCTGTTAAGATCGGAGAGAGAGGACAAAGGAAAGGTGAAGGAGAGAGGTCTCATGGCCAAAACTGCCTATGGGGGACAATACCCAATCTCTGTCTCAGCCAGCATAGGTGGAAAAGTAATGATATGACATGGAATGTACCATTTACAATTCTTTTTCACAACACAGGAGCGTCCCTGAAAGCACACCCCAAGGCTACCTACCAAGAGGTAGATGACAAAATAGCAGACGCTCTCAAACATGCTGTCATGAGCCCTCTCACTCCACTGGGTTACCACCTTAAGTTGTTTCCACTCTGCTCACCACTCTCTCTCTACTCAGCCTAACTAGCTCCACCTGTCCCTGCTCTGCTCGGCTCTAATTACTCTGCCAGCTGCGCTGCATTACCCACTAACCTCTCCCAGTATTTATAGCCCTGTCTTTCAGCTCTCCTTTGTCAGATCGTCTGCAAAGCTCACACCGGAACCTGTTTGCTCGCGCTTCTGGCTCACCCTGGTTTTGTGACCCCGGACCTGCCTGTTTTTTGGATACTCTTCTGCCTCAGGAGATCCAGACCTGCTTCTGCCATTACGACTCCTGACTACTCTTCAATCCCGGTAACTCTGACCAGCCTTCTGCCTTGCTACTACGTATTTTGGATTTCCTTGAACTGTACTGCTGCCTGGTTTCATTCCGCCCCGTTGTGTCTGTGTTTCCTCCCCCAGGACTTCTGGACCACCAACCACCGGCGTCATCGGACGCATCGCTGCCACTGGGGGGGAGGCACAGACCCAGCACATCGGACGGGATAACCCCCGGAGCCTTCACTCACTCCCTACATCCCTTTCCCTTTAAGTTTAAATAAACTTTCTGGTGTGACGAATTGTGGTCCTCTTGTCGTCTGTCTGAACCGTGACAGTACGATCTGACCATCATGGACTCAGCGCACACTTCCCCGACATGGAAACCGAAGAGCCTGAGCAACCCACCGCCATGCTACGCCTGGAACACACTGAGAGAGAGCTAGGCCGCATGAGCGGCGTCATCTCCTCTCTGCTTCAGGTCGGCCACCAACAGCATCAGCAGTTCCAGCAGCACCAGCAGCAGTCCCAGCAGCAGCAACAACAACTCGCCATGATCATTCAACTCCTCACCAACCTGACCCCAGCCAGTCTGCCCACCAGCCCTGCCCCCCGAGTTACCTGCCCCGGTCATTGCAGCCGCTGCCCGAACCCAAGATTGGAAACCCCGAGCGGTTCAACGGGCGATTCAACCCAGGTCCGGCCATTCCTGACTAGCTGCCGACTTCAGTTCTCCTTGCAGCCAGGACCTTCGCCACGGAGGGGGCTAAAGTTGGGTATGCCATCACTCACCTGACGGGCCGAGCTCGACTCTGGGGAACAGCAGAGTTCGAACGTCAAACCCCCCGCATGTGCAACCTTCGACCTGTTTGCTGAGGAGATGCTGAAGGTGTTTGACCTGGATTCCCCAACCGCAGAGGCGTCTCGTGAACTGTTCAGTATTCGACAAGGCAGACGTACAGTCGCAGACCATTCCATCGACTTCCGAACCCTGGCTAGACGAAGTTCTTGGAACACACCATCGTTGGTGGACGCGTTCTTCCATAGTTTGGCTGACTATATCAAGGACGAGTTGGTCTCCCATGAACTGCCTTCCACTCTTGATGAAGCCATCGCACTGACTGTCAGGATCGACAGTAGGATACAGACCCGTCGTCGTGGGAGGGGGCGCCAAGGTCCACCTACTACCGGCATTCGGAGAGATCCGACTGGGCTCCTGTCATCTACTGCCACTCACCCAGGTCAGCTTGATCAGTCTGAGCCTATGGAGATTGGGCGAGCCTCTCTCACTCCTGCAGAGCGCCAGCGACAGCTTCACCTCAAACCTCTGCCTCTATTGTGGAGGTGATGGACATCGGGTGGTAACCTGCCCTTTAAAGGGCCGAAGCTCACCGGGCATAGGGGGAGTCCGGTTGAGTTCAATGACCATCCAGTCCTCCGACCGCAAACCCCTGCTGCAAGTTCACCTCCGCCTCCCTGACTCAACTCACACCCTGGCTGCTCTGGTGGATTCTGGCGCCGAAGCCAACATAATGGACATCAAGCTGGCACGCCAACTGGGACTGGAGAACCTCCGTTTGACACCTCCTATTCCTGCCCGGGCACTGGACGGACACTTACTCGGATCGGTCACTCATGTCACGGCCCCGGTCTCGATGGGTCTGTCCGGAAACCATCAAGAAACTATCCAGTTTCACCTGCTCCCCTCTCCAGGCCAACCCCTCATCCTGGGTTACCCATGGCTCCGCCCGGCACAACCTCAGCTCGACTGGGTGACCGGGGTGATCAGGGGAGTGGGGAGAGGACTGCCACCGAACCTGCCTGCTTGCCGCCCACTACCCCCTCGGCCAGTACCTACTAACTCCGCTCCTGACCCCTCCAAGGACCCTGTGTCGATTCTGCCAAGTCCCTGCATCGTTGCAGCTCTGACCTGGGCTGTTGAGGAACAGGTGCTGGAGGCTCTCCGTAACCAGCCAGGTCCCAGCACTTGCCCAGCTGACCGCCTTTTGTCCCCCGAAGACCTGAGGTCCCAGGTCGTTCAGTGGGGACATGACTCCCGCCTAGCTTGTCACCCTGGCTCCACCCGCACTTACAACCTGCTCGCCCAGAGGTTCTGGTGGCCCTCTCTGAGGAAGGATGTACGGGAATTCGTCCAAGCCTGCCCCATCTGCAACCAACACAAGTCGTTCTGCCAGCCCCCAGCTGGATTGCTGCAGCCCCTGCCTGTGCCCAGGAGTCCGCTGGTCCCTGCTGCGCCTTGTCCTCCTCCTCCACGGCTCGTCGATGGTGGTCTGGTTTACACCGTCCGCCGCCTGCTTCGGTCCAGACGGAGGGGTAGGGGTCTCCAGTACCTCATTGACTGGGAGGGCTATGGACCTGAGGAAAGGACCTGGGTGCCAGCTAGTCGGATTGTGGATAGGACTCTCATCACCGCTTTCCACCAACGGCATCCTGATCAACCTGCAATCCGTAGGGGCCGCCCCAGAGGGATCCCTAACCGTCCTGCCCGCTCGGCTTCCTGTCCTGTGCCTGATCCTGTCTCGGGACCTGTCCCATCTCCCGACCACGGCCCTCCGGCTTCCTCCGAGGATGAGGACGTTCGCTCGGACCGTTCGGGAGGAGTTCCTAGCCCTCCTCCGGCTCCCCCCTCCTCCCGCCCGGCGTGGTGTTGCTCTTGGGACTTCTGGGGCCGTCCCTTGGGGGGTTCTGTCATGAGCCCTCTCACTCCACTGGGTTACCACCTTAAGTTGTTTCCACTCTGCTCACCATCTCTCTCTACTCAGCCTAACTAGCTCCACCTGTCCCTGCTCTGCTCGGCTCTAATTACTCTGCCAGCTGCGCTGCATTACCCACTAACCTCTCCCAGTATTTATAGCCCTGTCTTTCAGCTCTCCTTTGTCAGATCGTCTGCAAAGCTCACACCCGGAACCTGTTTGCTCGCGCTTCTGGCTCACCCTGGTTTTGTGACCCCGGACCTGCCTGTTTTTTTGGATACTCTTCTGCCTCAGGAGATCCAGACCTGCTTCTGCCATTACGACTCCTGACTACTCTTCAATCCCGGTAACTCTGACCAGCCTTCTGCCTTGCTACAACGTATTTGGATTTCCCTTGAACTGTACTGCTGCCTGGTTTCATTCCGCCCGTTGTGTCTGTGTTTCCTCCCCCCCCCCAGGACTTCTGGACCACCAACCACCGGCGTCATCGGACGCATCGCTGCCACTGGGGGGAGGCACAGACCCAGCACATCGGACGGGATAACCCCTGGAGCCTTCACTCACTCCCTACATCCCTTTCCCTTTAAGTTTAAATAAACTTTCTGGTGTGACGCAATTGTGGTCCTCTTGTCGTCTGTCTGAACCGTGACACATGCACCAGCTCGGCTCAAGAGTAAGAGAAAGGTATGATTAAAAATAACACTTTATGATTGTTTAGATTTTTTTAACTTCACTTGAATCCAGTCGGTCAATATAGCTAAATGATTGTGCTAGTAAAAAAGGAATGTAGTAGGGAGTCGACGTTAAACCGGCATTTTGATCATTTGTTTATGGAAAATAATGACCAGTTTGTGTTATTTTGACTTCCAGGAGCGGGTCGAGGAAGAGACTGTGGATGAGGATGGAGCAGCAGCACCTGAATAAACATAACATAGTTATTCACTTTTAGCTTTAAGCAGTTTTACAGTTCTTGATTGGAGTGCAGTGTTCATGTTTTTACTGACTTGTTATTTTGAGCTTATTGCTGTGATTTTGTTTACGAATTTATTGTGATACAGTTTAAGTAAAAAAAGGCATTTTGCATATTTCGTCAGTGGACACCTACCGACGGGATACTGTGTATATGTTCAGAGTAGATTAAATGACGTGCTTTAAGGGTCCTCCCGAGTGGCACAGTGGTCTAAGACACTGCATCGCAGTGCAAGCTGCGTTGCTACAGATGCTGGTTCGATACCTGTCTGTGTCGCAGCCAGCCACGACCGGGAGACCCATGAGGTGATGCACAATTGGCCCAGCGTCGTCCGGGTTAGGGGAGGGTTTGGCCAGCCGGAATGTCCTTGTCCCATCACACTGTTACGTGCCTTATTGGTACTATAGGTACCCACTGACGAAAGTTACGTTCCCAGTGGTTACCAGAAACTGAATTTTATAATGCTCTCAACGTACTTTCAGACATTTAGCAACGTTAAAAGGTTGACTTAAAAATACTAATATTTAACGGTTTAAAATCCCCCACATTTCTACGTCCTGAAAAGACTTGGGACATAAGTTTTGTCAGCGGACACCACAGCTACGTAGAAGGAACGTTTCACAATAACGTTATCATGACTTATGTAGGGACTAAAAATAACTTTGGTGACATCCTGGAACTTAATTTGTTAGCTGGGAAAGCTCACTCTAGAAACGTCTTCCAGTTTCTGCCTGCCAGCTGGAATGGAATCCTTTGCCAGTGGGTGTGCGTGTGGAAACTACTTGCTCCTCCCCTCTGAAGCATAGGTGGCTGTATCCTACTGACAACGTTACAAGCATGATTCAGAAATTAGGGAGATATGTTTAATTTGAGAAGAATGGATGAACTTGTTCAATGCTAGTTAAGGATACTATAATCACCACGTTTCACATTGGATTTATTAACGACAAAAAGGTACGACCTGTTTTTAATTCTAGTGCTGCACTGCACAAACAAGGTTGTTAGCTAGCTAGCTAACATCTGCTCTGGTCCAACGTTAAACCAACTCTGAAGTTCAGACATTCAAAGTTCCTCCATAGAAGCCGCTCCTCCGTAGGTATAATGCTGTGGGCCTAATTCAGATAATGCAGGTCATAACACGATGCCCAGCTCTTCAATGCAAGCTTCCTCTATCCTCTAACGAGCTCTCCACACCCGCAAAATGTCGCACCTTACACTGTGATTGGCAGCACAGTGTGCTCTGAATGATTTTCTTATACAGATACTCTGTGGTGTGCTAGTGTATTTATTCTCCCACTTGGATGTCACTTCCACAAGCTTTAAATTGAGGGCCAGGTTGTCAGGATGGGTAATGTACTGTACACATTAATTACAAGTACTCCTAAAGATACACTTCATTTTAACTAGCTAAATCCTGTGTAACAACTAGTAATTGCATTGTACTTGGCTAACATTACATGTTCTATGCTTTGAAATAGAGTCTTATTCTTCATCTGGGATTTGGATTTGTAAAATGTATTATAAAATGTATTTAATATATGTCTGATCAGGCTCAGGTAGCATCAGGTTTGTATTTTTATGCTGATCAAAGCTCTAATCAAATCCAGACATTTATAAGCGTTATAATGCTTTTTGAATGACACTTCCGTTTTTGGCTAAAAATACAGGGTTACCCGGGAGAAGAGTGATTTATTCTCGGGATGGAACATTTGTATAATATCGAGGAAATATTAAACCCTGATGCGCATACCAGTTGATTCACAAGACACCAACTAAGTAACTTACATATACGGTATCTTCATTAGGCCTAATGGCATTTCATGTCCATGATAGGAAGTTTGTTGTAGTGACTCAGTAAGGCTAATTGTAAAAGTAACCCTCTAAAGTGCCATGTTTGTACAGTTTATTATGTGGAGGAAACATTTAGGCAGCCAGGACCATACACCAGGACCGCTCCGTAGGCCGCACTGTAGGCCTAGCTCTTACTGCAGTCCAGTGCCATGGACATCTTTGAAGTTTGGCCTCTAGTAATTTAGGACGGCAACTTTATGAAGGCATCTTCAACGTGGTCTTATCGTACAAGGCTCTACAGACATGTAAAATAAAAACAGGCTATTTTTATTGTTCATATTATTTGCGTTGATGATGGAGCAAGTGGTTCAACATTCAAATGATGACCACACAGGACGTTGGAAAACGCGACGGTCGGTGGAACACTTGCGCCACCAAGTGGACAATTGCTTCAGTTTCCTTGTGGCATCAACGCTACCAGAGATATTTGATATAAGATCAAATGTTATGTCAATATTATTATCTCTAAATTGATTCCCCCACCGGTATTTCATATATTATTATTCAGATTTAGCTGTTAATCTGGATTTAATTTATAAACGCTTTCTGTCATTTCCGATTGGAGGGCGGATGACCACGTGACTTACGAACCTACAAATTTGTTACTTTGTAACAGTCAAAAGTGGTTATTCCCAACGTTGATCAACTCCCAATCTATGCCAAGATTTTTTTAAAGCATTGTCTTTAAAGCAATATCACTGTACCATTTACACCCTGTATCCTGTGCATGTGACGAATAAACATTGATTTGATTAGATGATTAACGCACCATTCACATCAGCTATCATAGTCAATATAGCAGTGACTGACTTGACCATCACTTTCTAGCCATCATTGACATTGAGATGAAGATGGTCAAACGTGAAAATATAAAATACATTGTGATCGTAATGGAATTTAACAAAGCAATTCTGTTGTCTTTGCCTGCTTTATCTTTACAATGAGAGGGGGTGCACAGTTCCTGGAGGTACTGCAATACCAGGTCGATGCGTGGAGTGGATGGAGCAAGCCCCTATTCCATCTCCCTGTTCCAAAAATCAATTGAATATATGGTCCCCAGATAGGGGACGTATCAGATATTAAAGAACAGTGAGGTGGGTTTTGTTCTGAAGAGTTTGTATGAGTAACATTTCTTTACCACAGCTCCATTTGCAGAAAATAAACATGGTCAGAGCTAACATTAGATAAAAACAAAGAGGAAAACACAGCCGAGAAAACCTTGCCCAAGGGCTCAGTCCCAAAAACCCAGCTCTGTTACAGTAAAAGCAATTACCACGATGATTTTTTGAAAAGGTACATTATAACATAAAAAACGGTACATAGTTGTTTATTTAAAACAATAAAACAATCATACATAAAAGTACCCATTCTTGTAAAAGCCAATTACTAAAAGCCATTTAAAATGTGCATAAATGATTTAACAAAGTTAAAACATTTTTAAGACATGAAAAGCCTGTCAAAAGTCACTTTGTTAAAAAGCTGTCTTCGGTCCTTTGTACAAGAACGGGGTGAGTCCTTATCAAAAAAAGCCTCCTGCTGCTCTTCCTGAATCGACTCCGTACCCGTCCGTCGGGGCCCAGAGGAGACTCCCCCCTAGGCGCGTCGCCCTATGCGCCGCAGCGCTGTCAGGCCATGGCCGCCGGGACCTTAGGTGTTGTGGGGACCCTTCGCCTGGGGTCGAGGCCCCCTGTCGTTCGTACCACCCCAGGGCTTCCGTGGCTACCAAACCCACTGCCTGGGGGGTGGTCTCTACCTGTTTCCCTACCAGCAGGTTACGGGAGGACCACAGTGCGTCCTTCAGACACGTGAGGGTGGGCCAGAGTTTTGTGAAGGCCTTTGGTTGAATAGGCCTTCGGCCCACCCCATAGAGCACGAGCTGGGGCGTTAGGTCCTCCCCTGCTGGCAGGCGTGGGGAGATCAGGGGGCCTGCTTCCTTCCACAGGTCCCGTGCGGCTCTGCACTCCCAGAGCAAGTGCCTCACCGACTCCTCTTGGCCACAGCCTGGTTGGGGGCACGCGGATGTCCTCGCCATGCCCCGGGAGTGCATAACGGCCCTGACCGGGAGGATCTCATGGGCGACCATCCAGGACAGGTCACGGTGCCAATTCAGCAGAGCAGGATGGGCCAAGTTGTGCCAAACCGTTGTGGGCTCGCCTATAGCAAGCCCGCGCACTGGACACACTGGCTCACGTTCCTGCACAAGAGAGAAGAGAGCGGTGTTTTAGTTAAAACTGTGACAGGCTCTTTTTCCAGTTTAAAATGTGTTAAAAACGTTTTGAGCTGTACATAGTGTTTGGGGAGCAGGAAAGAGACTGGGGCTCGCGAGGTCGACTGGGATCAGCCTCAGAGACCTGGAGGTAAGACCCCAGCCAAAACCGTGCGAGGGCCTGGGTCTTGTTGCTGACCGGGGAGGTGGCAAGAGTGAGATGTAACGCTGTATAGCGGCTGCCCAGGAACAAGTAGAGGTCAGGCAAGCCTTTCCCCCCCTTGAGCCTGGGCCTCTTTACCACCTCCCTCCTCAGCCTCTCCCACTTGCTTCCCCACAGGAAATAAAAGAGCATCCGGTCCAGAGCTAAAAGAGTTGATCTTGGGTGGATAAAAACAGAACTGATTAATAAAAGGACAGGTAAAATCACAGCCTTGATGATTAAAACCTTTCCCTCAAAAGTCAGTCGTCTCAGTCCCCAAAAACCCAGTCTCTGTCTAACAGTCGCTAAAATCCCGGTCCAATTGCCACTACCTCCTCCCTCTCTGTCAAATTTTACCCCCAGAACCCTTATGTCCGTCATTTTAACAGTCAGTGGTAGTCTGGTCAAGTCTGAGTCTGCCCACGGTCCGAAAAATTGGGCCTCTGTCTTGTCCTGTTCAGTCTCGCCCCAGAGGCTCGTCCGTACAGTCAGTCCTGTCCAAAGCCCTGTCGACGGATAAAAGGTTGGTGCATAAAATGTTGACGCGTCATGTAAAAAACGCACTTGGCGGTCATCCCCCCACTCCCCGGGATACCCACCCCACTGATCCGTTGGTCCCTTCTCAACACCTGTGCCAGTGGTTCTATGCAGGCCACAAACAGGAGGGGAGATAATGGACATCCCTGACGGACGCCGCAGTGTACTCCCACTGCTTTTGACAAATGCCCATTTACAAGGATTCTGCTGGTGATGTCCCCATACAGCAATCCCACCCAAGCTAGAAAACTTTCAGGGAATCCAATTTTTTGCGGTACCTTGAAGAGGTACTGGTGCGAGACCCGATCAAATGCTTTCTCAAAGTCAAAATTTAGGACTATAAGCCGCATGTTTCTGTCTCTCGCATAACAGATGGCATCTCTGATCAGTACTAGGCTGTCCGTGATCTTCCTTCCCGGAATGGCACAGGCTTGATCCGGGTGGATCACCTCCCCTAAAACAGACGACATTCTGAGTGTTAAAACCTTAGTAAAAAGTTTACAGTCAAAGTTTAAAAGGGTAATCGGTCTCCAGTTCCTAAGGTCAGTCCTGTCATTTTTTTTATGTAAAAGGGTCACGATTCCGGTTCTAAAACTGTCAGGTAGTCTGTCGAGATGTTCAAAGTCAGTAAAAACAGTCAGAAGTTTGTCGGCTAAAACATCCCAAAAGGTCAGATAAAACTCCAAAGGGAGGCCGTCCTCCCCCGGTGATTTTCCCCTCTTAAAATGTCTCAGTCCTTCGTCGAGTTCGGTCATTGTCAGGTCTTTTATTAGGTCGTCTGTGTTTGGTATAGTCCTGTCGATGTATGTTAAAACCTCCTCCATTGTTTCCTCACACACATCTTTAAAACCAAACATTTCCCCATAAAAACCCTCGATTACTTTTTTAATTCCCTCTGTGTCTGTTTTTAAAAACCCATCTTTATCTTTTAAACCCGTCATAACCCTACCCTTACTGACTATCTTTTAAAAAAAGTACCTGGTACATTTTCCCCCCTCTTCTAATTCCCTTTCTTTACTTCTTAAAATAACCCCCTTGCTCTTCTGTTCTGCTAAAAATGCCATTTCTTTCTTAACGTCTTTGATTTCTTGGTTAAAATCAAAACCCTGTTGGTTTAGATTAAAATACCGTTCCAGTCGCTTCTGCAGTCCCAACATGCGTCTATCTTTTTCTTTACTTTTTTTCTTTCCTATCTCTCTAAAGAAGGTCCTCGTCTTGCCCTTCACCATTTCCCACCACTGTGCTCGTGTGTCAAAGAAGTCCTGTAGCGTCTGCCACTGGCTGAACTGCTCCCTGTACTGGCTAACTACTCTATCATCTTCTAAAAGGGAGCAGTTCAGTTTCCAGGGCCCTCTTCCTACAGTCACACCCGAAGTTAGTGAGAGGGTGCACGTAAGCATCACGTGATCTGAGAAGAAAGCCGGGGTTATTCTAGCATCAGTTGGCGGGCAGTCGCGGGTAAACAGATAGTCAATGCGAGAGGCTCTGTTACCGTCACCACTGGTCCAGGTGAAGCCCTCCTCTCTTGGATGCAGGGGTTTTAAAACAGTCAGTTAGTTTAAAATCCCTGCACAACCCTTGCAATAAAACACTGGACCTATCTACCTTAAAATCTTCTCCCGCTCCTCTCCTGTCTGCTCTACTTAAAACACAGTTAAAATCCCCACCCACCACTAGAGGATCCCTCCCCAGCATGTGGGACTGCAGGTCTTCTAAAAGTGTACAACGGTCGTGTTTGTTATTAAAACCATATACATTTAGCACGTTAAAATCCCTCCCCATAAAAGTACAGTTGGCTAAAAGAGCACGTCCCCCAACCACCACTGTGCTCCCCTTCACCACCACCTGTGGGGTCTTGAATAAAATGGCAACACCATCGTTTTTATTAAAATTGGAACCACTCCAAATGGAGGGCCCGTGCTGCCACTTCTCCTCCCATTTGCTGTAAGAGGTTAAAAAGGGTAGACCACACTCCTGTAATAAAAACACATCTGAATTAAAACTTTCTAAAAAAGGATAAAACAGATTGTGCTCTTAGTTCGGTCTTGATACTCCTAACATTAATGGTGGTGATGTTAAAAGCCATAAAAGAGGTTAGTAAAACAGTGCTAAAAGGAAAGAAGGCATTAAAACAGTTTAAAAGGGGTTATTTTTAAGAAACTTTCTCTCTCTCCCTGCGGGGTAAGGGGGGGTGGCAGGGAGAGGAGGTGAAAACAGGGTTTAAAAACGATTCCTGGTTGGAGGAGTTTGATGGAAAGACCCTAGACTCATCCTCCCCCTGGGAGCTCTCCCACTCCAACTTTCCCTTCTTCTCCTCGCCCTGTTCGGGGTCGGAGAGCTCCTCAGCGTTTCTCTTCCGTAGGGGAAGGTGTTCGCCCAGGGTCTCTCCCACCTCTCCTGCACTCTCCCCAATTGACAGTGTTGTTTCCGACACTGTCATCATACTGTCAGACCCACTTGGGGAGCTCTCACTCTCCGTCTCTCCAGAGCCGTCTTTCTCGGCCCTTTCTCCTTCAGGGGTCACTTCAGTCTGGGGCGGGGGGGTTGGGGTGGGGAGGGTTTTTGCCTCCACTCCCACTTCTCCCACCACCGCACCTTCCGCGCACTCCACCTTCTCTACCACCTCCTCCACTACTGCCACCACTTCCTCAACAACCGCCACCACCTCCTCCACTACCGCCACCACCACCTCCTCCACTACCGCCACCACCACCTCCTCCACTACCGCCACCACCACCTCCTCTACCACCTCCTCCACTACCGCCACCTTGGCAACTGCCGCTTTCTCCTTCTGGCGCTCGGAAGCCCGGTCCGCAGCCGCCGCCTACATCCTGCCAGCCCTGACCTTATTGGCCCAGGAGGAGGGGCAGCTGCGGATGAGGTGGGACCACTCGCCACAGAGGTTGCACGACCTTCCGTTCGTGCACTCCTCGTAGCGATGGCCCACCTCCCGGCACTTCATACAGACCACCTTGTCACAGGCGTCTGCTTTTCCAAAACGAAATCTCTCCATCAAACTTTCTTTTCCAGTCCATTGAAAACGCAGTGTTCTTCAGTCCAGCTGCTCCATTTGTGATTTTCTGTGTTTGTATGCCATATTAATCACTGATTTTCTGTGTTCGTATTACTTATTATCCTCTCAGGGTTTTGTTTATATTATGATAGCATCCAATAATAGAGCATCAATCTCCCTTTGGTTCACTGGAACAAATGTTCATGAATAACTGAACGTTTGTCCTTTCTAAAGTCCAGTCCAGTGGCCTGCCTGTTGGTAATGCTGCAATGATGGATCGTATTCCATCTCAGTGGTTGGACTGAAGAGACACACTGACTGCACCCTGTCTGTCTGTCTGTACCCTGTCTTCCAGTACCCTGTTTGTGTCAGTCTGTACCCAGTCTGTCAGTCGGTACCCTCGGTCTTACTTCCATGTGAGGAAGGCTGTCAGTTCATCCCTTGCATGCGTTGAGTGAACCCATGCATAGCATGCAAAGACTGTGCACTGAACCAGGGGAAGTGTTCAAACCAACAGGACCACAAGCCTGTGTCTGACTGACCCCTGAACCTTGACCTGGTGACCTTGCTGCCTGACCAATAGGGAGACACACCAACCTTGGGTGCCGGAGATGTGGCGGCCTGCAATAGTACATCCAGGTCCATATGGAGCAGGTTAATAACCCCTGCTGGGGCCAAACACTGCCACACACACACACACAGGAAAGAGATAAGCACTGGGATTACTGGGATATGTTACTAGGAAGGTCTTGGGCGGCAGGTAGCTTAGTGGTTAAGAGCGTTGTGCCAGTAACCGAAAGGTTGCTGGTTCTAATCCCCGAGCCGACTAGGTGAAAAATCTGTCAATGTGCCCTTGAGCAAGGCACTTAACCCTAATTGCTCCTGTAAGTCGCTCTGGATAAGAGTGTCTGCTAAATGACTAAAAATGTAAAAATGTAAAAAATGTCTTGGAGATGACTGGCGAGGTGTTACCGGTTGTATTGGTTGCAGAGATATGGATAGGCAGGTGAAAAGGTAGGTGGAGGATGGATGAAGAGGGTGATGAGGGTGATATGAAAGGAGAGGATGGGTGATGAGGGTGAGGAGAAAGGAGAAGATGGATGAAGAGGACTGAAGTACACTGCGTTTTCAATGGACTGGAAAAGAAAGTTTGATGGAGAGATTTTGTTTTGGAAAATAAGTTATTTTTGGACCTCTACGGCTGACAGCAGATGAGGTGCACTATCAGCAACAAAACACACCCGAGAAGTTCTACGATGTGTCGTTCTACACCATCACCAGGGTGGAGGAGGTGAGAGGGCTCTTCCGAGCGAACTCGACAGCACTCACCCTCAGTAGCTTTCAAGTTGAGTCCCTGTGCAGGAACAATCTGAGGGTGCTAACGGTGCACATGTTCAACCCCTGGGTCACTGAAGAAACGCTAGTGTGCTACCTCAGCCGGTATGTGACCATCTTGCCAGGAGTGAGAGACATTAAGGACGCCCTAGGCATCTGGACAGGGAAGAGGCAGTTTCGCGTGCTGCTAAAGGAAGACGAGAGCGGCCATGATGGCTACCTCCATCCTCCCGCGTCTTTTTCAATCGGTGCAGACAGGGGCTACCTCATGTATGCTGGGCAGCTTCGCTTCTGCAGACAAGGTGCAGAAACTGTGGGACCCTCGGCCATGTAATGAGGGATTGCACCGTGCCCAAGCGCTGCAGTCTGTGCAGCTCAGAGGAGCACCTGTTCCGTCACTGCTCAAAGGCAGCCCCCTCCTACACCAGAGCGGTGAGCGGGAAAAGAGCAGATGAGGGAGAAGTTATAGAGCTACGCGCTATTGAGGAGGTCGTGGAGGAGCTAGTGATGGAGAGAGAACTGCGAGAGTCTGAGGAGAGTGGGAGTGAGGCGCCATCATCACCTCATGAGGAGAGCGGAGCGGGGGACAGGAGCTGGAGCAAGCAGATGGAGGAGGCTACGGGAGAGCCCACCGCGCCCTCTGCTCCGGAGAGCTGGACCACTGTGGGAGAGGGGAGGAAGTGCTCTATCAAGAGGAAGCAGATGAGCCCTGTTTCCCCACTCATCCGCATGGAGGCGACGGAGGAGTCCGCCCTGGGGGGGAATCGCTTCAGTTGTTTTGCAAGCGGGGAATCTGAGGAGAAAAGCGCGGGAAACCCGGGCAGCGCAGAGGAGACTCTGCTTTCCCTGTCAGGCGCGAGCTCTACCGACAGCAGCGGTCTGGCACCCAGCGGTGTTCCAGCACCCACACTGACTGAGGAGGAAAGGGTTTTCCCGACCCCTATCTTTGTGGACAGTCCTCCCCCTGGGGACCAACGTTTCCCAGACAGGCCTCCTAACGAGGAACTGTACTTAAAGTGAGTCTGAAAATTAATGTCATAGTTAGATAGTTTGTCCGCTTCCCTCCTTTCCCCATGTCGTCCATTTTTAACATAGCTAGCATAAACGCTAGAGGGCTTAGGAACCCAGTTAAAAGGGCGACTGTTTTTTCCCATTTGTCCTCCATTTGCTTCTCTGTGTGTTTTTTACAAGAAGTACATTTAAAAGATCAAAATGATGTGGAGAGATTTACGAGGGAATGGGTTCAGGGAGAGTCAAGGTGGAGTGTCGGCGGGGTGCATTCTACAGGGGTTGGTGTTCTATGTGGATATAGGGATTTAAAAATAGTGGGAAGTTTTTCGGCAGTACACGGGAGGGTTTTAATAGTAGATATTGATTGGAGGGGCAAATGTCTTCGGCTAATTAATGTATATGCACCATCGACACCCAAGGAAAGGAGGGAAATGCTGAACAACCTAGACGCTATTTTTATGACAAACAGACAGGTTTTTATGGGGGGAGATTTTAATGTATCATATGACCGAGGTAATCTGGGAGGGCATCTTGTAAAAAATCTAATAGAGAAATATAATTTGGTGGATACTTATAGAGTGGCGCATGCAAATGATCCCGGTTTCACCTGGGGAAACATCAGGGGCGCGAGGAGCCGAATAGATTATGTGTTTGTTCCGCGTGGACTCGGTGTGTCCTCTGCACGCGTCACTCCGGTTTTTTATTCGGACCACAGTTGCCTGTCTGTGACAGTACAATTAAAAACAATTGAATTTGGAAAAGGATATTGGAAAATGAATAATGGTATTTTACATGACAAAACATTTGAGACTAGATTTAGGTATTTTTTCCAGGGCTGTGTAACCATGAAATCCTTTTATTCTACTGTCATAGACTGGTGGGAGAGCACAAAATTAAGAATCAAGATTTTTATTCAGAATTATTGCAAAACTAAAGCACGTAATAAATACAAAGATTTTTATAAGTTGCAGAACGAACTAGAAGATCTGCACATCCAAGGTAATTTGAATGGTGGTGGTTTAGATAAAGACACATTGTGTAACCTGCAGAAAAAGCAGCAGGCCTTTTTTGAAAAGAAAGCTAGAGATTTCATGTTTAAAAGTCAACAAGATAAATGGGATAATGATGAGAAGTGCTCTGCATATTTTTTCAAACAAATTAAGTCACGGGGAAAGAGGAGGACCATTTCGGCTTTATTGAATCAAGACGGGGAGACGGTTGAGGATGGAGATGGCATGCTTGGTGTCGCTACCCAGCACTTTTCTCAGCTATTCCAAAAGCAAACAATTAATTATGAGAAGGGGACTACTTTTTTAAAATGTGTGGATGTGCAGATACCTTTAGATATTAGAGACCAATTAGAAGGGGAATTGAATTTAGATGAAATATATATGGCACTGAAGAGCATGAAAGATAACAAAGTACCAGGAGTGGATGGGCTCTCTAAAGAGTTTTACGTAGTTTATTGGGATTTAATTGGATGTCATCTTTTGGAAGTATTTAGAGTTATTTTTGGTTTGGAGCATATGGGAGGTTCAATGTGCGAGGGGGTAATCTCGCTACTTTACAAAAAGGGAGACCCCAAGACACTAGCAAATTGGAGACCTTTAACAATGTTATGTGTAGACTATAAAGTATTAAGTAAAGCCATAACTAATCGTCTGTCTTCTGCCATGGCATATGTTGTTGGTTTAGACCAGGGGTGTCAAACGTACGGCCCGCGGGCCGGATCAGGCCCGCAAACGGGTTTAATCCGGCCCGCGAGATGATTTTGAAAAAAAATATATATATATATATATATATATATATTTTTTTTAAGTATAAAAATGCACTGCAATTTTTCAATAAAATAAACTGCTGTTCCAATTGCGTCCACTGGATGGCGCAATAGCAATTGTGTTAAGCAAGCAAACTGTTTATACCGGGGCAGAGCAAGTAGGTCAAGCACGTGCAGCCAATGAGCTACTTTGTTTTGCCCGCGATATTTATTACGGCTTCTACTTTTAACATTATGTGCTTTGGCACCCTCATTGCCCCAATATGTCTCTGTCAAAAAAGAGAAAAGTGGACGCAGAGTGCAGAGTGTTCCAAGAAAAATGGTCATCCTATTTAATCACGGAATTGAATTGGAAAGCTGTATGTTTGGTGTGTTCAGAGCATGTTGCAGTGCTGAAAGAATATAACCTTCGTCGCCACTATGTGAGTCTTCATGCTGACAAATATGACAACTTTCAAGGACAGCGGAGATGAGAGAAGGTGAATGAACTGTTGGCGGGTCTGAAGAAACAGCACTCTGTGTTTACTCACAGCCGAGACATCAGTGACGCTGCAGTGAAAGCTAGCTACCTCATTGCTAATGAAATCGCAGTGGCTTCAAAACCATTTAGTGAGGGTGAATTTGTAAAAACATGCATGATGAAGGCAGCGGAGATTGTGTGCCCTGAAAAGCGGCAGGCTTTTGCAAATATCAGCCTGACAAGAAACACAGTTGCAGACAGGATTTCTGGATTTGGACAGCCAGTTGAAGCAAAAAGTAAAGTCATTTATTGCGTTTTCGGTTGCAATTGATGAAAGCACGGACATTACAGATGTTGCACAACTGGCCATTTTTTCATCCGCGGAGTTGATGACACATTGACCGTCACCGAGGAGTTCGTGGAGTTGGTGCCGATGACAGATACAACGACAGCAGCTGATATTTTTACCGCACTCGCGGGCGCGCTGGACAGGGTCGGAGTGGACTGGTCCCACGCTGTCAGCCTGGCTACAGATGGTGCGCCCTCAATGATCGGGAAAAAAGCAGGCGTTGTGACAAAGTTCAGAGAGAAAGTGCAATCTGCAAATGGAGGACGTGATTTTTGGACTTTTCACTGTATTTTGCACCAGGAGGCTTTGTGTTGCAAGTCATTAAAGATGGATAATGTCATGAAGGTGGTCATCCAAACTGTTAATTTCATCCGATCCAGAAGCCTGAATCACCGTCAGTTTGACAGCCTTCTCAGAGAGAAAGACCACATCTATGGCCTGCCATACCACACTGAGGTAAGATGGTTAAGCCGAGGTGCTGTGCTGAGCGTTTCTTTGATTTACGAGAAGAAATTGAACAGTTCATGGAAGAAAAGGGCAAACCAGTGTTAGAATTTCATTCCGTAGAATGGATGCCGGACCTTGCATTTATGGTGGATGTTACAGAGCACCTGAATAACTTGAACAAACAGCTGCAAGGGCGCAACAAAGTTGTCACGCAGTATTATGACAGCATACGTTCTTTCAAGTTGAAGCTGTCATTGTGGGAGACGCAACTTGCCGGTGGTGATGCAGCTCATTTCCCCTGTCTGAAAAATGTGTGCGCGACCCAACATGTGGCAGACATGAAGCGGTTCAAAGATAAAATAACTGGACTGTTACGGGAGTTTGAGCAACGCTTTCAGATTTATGTTTATATGTTTTTATGTTGATATGCTATTGTTTTTAATTGATTTTATTTTATTTGTATATTTAACCTATTCTTGACTCTGTGGTTCTTGCACTTGTTTGGGGAACAGGATTTCATTATTTTTATCTACATTTCTGCCTGAGAAATGACACCCTGATATAGTTCTGTGATCTGTGAAACAGTTCTGTTAATCACTGAGGCATTGTTTGTTTGTGTGTTCTTTTTCTTTAGAATTTTCAAATAAACTTGACGTGTTTTATGATTAATAGTGATGTTGTGCTTGTACTATTTTGGACACACTGTCCTCAGGCTCCAGCTTTATGTTGTATGTTGATCGTATTAAAACAAAGAAAACAATCTGAAGTTGTTGTTTTTAAGTTATATATACCATGATTTTTCCGGTCCGGCCCACTTGGGAATAGATTTTCCTCCATGTGGCCCCTGAGCTAAAATGAGTTTGACACCCTTGGTTTAGACCAAACATGTGGTGTGGTAGGGAGAAAGTTAACCTGGAACTTGCAATTGCACAGAGAAGTTCAAGCATATTTAGAGGAAAGGCACCTGCCAGCTATTACTGTAAATTTGGACCAGGAAAAAGCCTTTGACATGGTAAACCATGAGTTTTTGTTTAGAGTTCTGAAAAAATGTGGTTTTGGAAATAATTTCATGAAATGGGTAAAAATTCTTTATAGTAATGTGGGAAGCAGAGTAAATATTAATGGGAATATTGGAAATGTAATCAAGCAATTACGAGGTGTCAGACAGGGGGACCCCTCTCTGCGCTATTGTATGTTTTATATTGAACCTTTCGCATGTGCAATTAGGACAAATTACAACATCAATGGCATTATATTACCTGGAGGGGATATTCTAAAAATTTCACAATACGCGGACGACACCATTTTATATTTACAAGACGACCTGAGCTTGAAAGAGGTTATCAAAGTCATTGATGAGTTCTCTGTTGCCTCCGGGTCTAGGATTAACAAGAATAAAACAGAAATAAAATATATGGGACAGTGGAAATGGAGATCTGATCAGTTATGTGGTTTGACTGTGTGCACAGGACCAATGGTAGTGCTCGGGATATCTTTCGGAAATGAAATCAAAGATGACATGGTTAATTGGAAAGAAAAACTACTTTCGCTTAATAAAAGATTGGGACTGTGGAAAGTGAGGCTGACTATCTTTTTAGTGGCAAGGTGTTAGTGCTGAAGGCGGACATTCTGCCTTCATTACTCCACCTTGCATATGTGTTTCCCATGCCGGTGTCTCTAAGGAAAATGTTCATACGTGTACTGTTTAATTTCTTTTTGGGGGATATGAGTACATCCGGAGAGATCGGATGTACCAGCCTATAGAGGCTGGTGGAAGGGATTTCCCTCATATTCCTCTAAAACTAGATGCGTTGTTCTACTCAAACGTTTGTTGTCTTTTGTCGTCTTCTGTACACAAATGTCATATATTAATCACATTCTGGCTGTCCATACCGTTAAGGTTTATGGTGGAGTGGGATAATAGTAAGCCAAAAGCTGAAATTATCCCATTACATTTTAAGAAAATAGTTGAATGGGCAAGGAAAAACCCTGTCTGCAAAGTAAAAGAAAATGTAATCAACCACAGACTGCTATATGTGAAATTGATAGAAAATTGTTGTCCTAGAGACCGATTACCAATATCACCTTCCACCTGGCTACGGGCACAATTAAAAGGTTTAGACAACAGACTGAAAGATTTTAATTGGCTTGTTTTACAGACGTCTTCCGGTCCGTTCAACATTATATGATCATAATTTGACCCTGAATAAATTTTGTCCCAGGGACAACTGTTTTCGCAATTGAAACAATTCCCCATGTTTTATGGGAATGCTCTTTTGCCCAAATAGTTTGGAAGAAAATTAAAATAGATTTTAATATTTTAAAAACATTGATTATGAAGGGGGTAGCCAAATTTGAACTAAAAAATGTGGAAAAGGTGCAATTATTAGAATTAGTAACTCTGGTGTCCCTTATCAAGACCAAACTTTGGGAGGCCAGATGTGGTGCGGTCAATGACACCCTCAAGTGGTCACCGACGGGATTGGTTAAATTTATAAAACAAGAAATTTGGAAAAAATACAATTCGAAATAGATAAGTGGGGCATCACATCTGTTAAATATAGATGGAAAGGGATATACCCTTCTTTGTAAACGTTTTTTTATAGCCTATATAGGCCTATGTATAACTGTATTCTGTCATGTAAATTGAAATGTAGGCTAAGTCTTTGCAAATATTCAATATACACTGAGGTTTATTCAGAGTTCCCTTTGGTATATCTGTATGTTTTTATTTCTATAATAGTTTTTATTCCTTTGAAAGATCAGCTTTGGGAGATTGTTAGAGGCAATTGTTTACATGCATTTCTTGAATGTTGGCCTTTTAGCTGGTCAGGTTCCTCAGAACAGCACTTTTTTTTAGGAGTTTCGCTATTTTTATACGGTTAAGGTACTGTTTTTGTAAACCCATGTTATGTACAACGTTATGCACTGAATTTGTACTTGTATTTGAATGTGAAATGAAAATAAAAATTATTTTTCCAAAAAAAAAAAAAATCTGTTGACCTCCCCGGTCAACAACAAGACCCAGGCCCTCGCACGGTTCTGGCTGGGGTCTTACCTCAGGTCTCTGAGGCTGATCCCAGTCGACCTGCGAGCCCCAGTCTCTTTCCTGCTCCCCACACACTATGCACAGCTCAGAACGTTTTTAAGACATTTTAAACTGGAAAAGAGCCTGTCACTGTTTTAACTAAACACCGCTCTTCTCTCTCTTGTGCAGGAACGGGACCGGTGTGTGTCCAGTGCGCGGGCTTGCTATAGGCGAGCCCTCAACGGTTTGGCGCAACGTGGCCCATCCTGCTCTGCTGAATCGGCACCGTGACCTGTCCTGGATGGTCGCCCACGAGATCCCTCCCGGTCAGGGCCGTTATGCACTCCGGGGCATGGCGAGGACATCCGCGTGCCCCCGACCAGGCAGCGGCCAAGAAGAGCTCGGTGAGGCACTTGCTCTGGGAGTGCATAGCCGCCACGGGACCTGTGGAAGGGAAGCAGGCCCTGATCTCCCCCACGCCTGCCAGCAGGAGGACCCAACGCCCCAGCTCGTGCTGTATGGGGGTGGGGCCGAAGGCCTATACCACCAAAGGCCTTCACAAAACTCTGGCCCACCCTCACGTGTCTGAAGGACGCACTGTGGTCCTCCCGTAACCTGCTGGTAGGGAAACAGGTAGAGACCACCCCCCAGGCAGTGGCTTTGGTAGCCACGGAAGCCCTGGGGTGGTACTAACGACAGGGGGCCTCGACCCCAGGCGAAGGGTCCCCCACAACACCCAAGGTCCCGGCGGCCACGGCCTGACAGCGCTGCGGCGCCTAGGGCGATGCGCCTAGGGGAGGAGTCTCCTCTGGGCCCTGACGGACGGGTGCTGGAGTTCGATTCAGGAAGAGCAGGAGGAGGCTTTTTTGATAAGGACTCACCCCGTTTTGTACAAAGGACCGAAGACAGCTTTTAACAAAGTGACTTTTTGACAGGCTTTTTATGTCTTAAAAATGTTTTAACTTTGTTAAATCATTTATGCACATTTTAAATGGCTCTTAGTAATTGGCTTTTACAGGAATGGGTACTTTTATGTAGGATTGTTTTATTGTTTTAAATAAACAACATGTACCTTTTAAAATGTAATTGTAATGTAATGCTGGTTTTAATGCACTTTGCCGTTTTTATGTGTGTAAATGTACTTTAAAATGTGAGCTGTTTTAAAGGAAATTATCAATAAAAACTTTTCCAAAAGAAAAATCTGTTCTTATCAGTTTAATATCGATACGTCCCC
>NW_025536878.1:0-42037 GCF_020615455.1 Coregonus clupeaformis
AGTGACACATTTGGGTGCTGCAGGGCCTTGTTTGGGAGACTATTTGAAAACTATGTTGGGTCATTAGAAAGACGTTCACCATGCCTGTTGAGAGAAAGAGCTAACTTTCAACTGCCACCGTTGTGAATTACATTTAATGACAGGTTTCACTAGATAGCTTGGGTGCAGACTTTATCACCCCCTGGGGAATCAGTGGGAATCAGTTAGTGGGGCCTGATTGCTTGGTGTGTGTGAATGGATAGAGGTGGAAGAGGATAAATAGGAAATCACATGATGACTATAAGGACATTAGCTCAGTGCGTAATGAATTGAGGCGAGTTTGGTATTAGTCATGTTGTGATTTGCGGTTTCTGTGTTATCCAGAGGTGGCTGCAGACAACAAAAGAAAGGCTTACATATGCATAAAATTGATTTTTTGTTTAAATGGGAGAAGAATCATGCTCAAATTCTTTTGCATGCTCAGAGTATAAAGGACAAGGTACAATGAATACAAAACATAAGGTATCAGGATGAAACCAAAGGGGCTGACACCAATGAGAACATAATAAATTGCACAACACTTCCTCAAAAACAAACTTTCATAAACACCCACTTCTCCTATTCACACTATGCTGCCTACGCCCAACCCCCTAATAGTTGTCTCTAAAGGTATCTGGTCACACCTAATGGAACAACAAGACACAACAGCTGTGTCGTAGAACCAGTGCATATTGGTACATTTGGCCACAATTTCGTCTCTCCTTCCAAGCGATCCCCTGCTCATGCACCATTAGAGACTCCGTCCCTCTCAGCCCATGGAGTGGTAGGCTGGGGGTAGGCTGCTGGGGATGGCAGACTGTGCTTCATGCTGGAGTGGGACTACTGCAGTGGGAGCATCTGACTGGGAGACACTGATGAATGTCAGGAGACTGGAGATCCACTGGCAATCTGGCAGCCGGAGACACTAAGGGAGAACATCAGATCTGTGGCCATGTCTGCAGGGGTTAGAGAGCCCGAGACCAGGCCACTGCAGCTGGGAGTCTCATTCCATTCGTTTTGGTGTCTTTTTATTATCTGGATTATAAAAATCAAATTAGGTCTTATGCACACTCCAAATGAATGTGAACTTACCTTAATAACTACATTCACTCAAAAACCTTCTCAGTAAATGTATTAGCATTATACTGGGAAACGAGAGTTGCTAGCTTAATACTGTAATTTTGCTTTACAGCAGAGATGTTGCCATATATTTTACAGTAATATTTCTTAATTGTAAAGTATACAGTAAGATCTGTAAATTTACAAAGGAAAACAATTTAATTCATCAGTTTTGATTTGTCAGCTCTTCATCCCTAGGACAAGCATAGACAAATAAATTATAGAATGAGAAAACAGAGCGCACTAGGGCTGTTGCTCTATGGGTGAAAAAGACATATCAAGCAGGAACTGTGTATGTGTGTGTGTGTGTGTGTGTGTGTGTGTGTGTGTAAGTGTGTAGTTACTCACTAGAGGTTTCGTTTAAACTCAGTGAGTTTGGAAGAATGGGAAATGCAGGGGTTGATAACAGCTGGCCTCTTAGGGCCACCTTTGTTGTGCACTTTGTCATCTTCAGGGGTTATATTTGGGTTGATTGGAACCAGGAAGCTGTAAAGCCATATACTCCAACACAGTAATTAAATAATGAGGCATTGAACAAATATAAATAGGACAGCTAGATACACTATTCAACCCTTAGCTAAGTAATAAAACATATAGCCTACACAATACCACATATTATTTTACCAGACACACAACATTTTCCTTTCTTTCTGTGCCACCGAACTAGATTAGCTAAGAAAACATGCAGTAATTAACAGTTGGCTAGTAATAAAGATACTTATAAACAAGGTACAGCACCAGTCGAAGGTTTGGACACACCTACTCAATCAAGGGTTTTTCTTTATTTTTATTATTTCCTACATTGTAGAATAATAGTGAAGATATCAACACTATAAAATAACAGAATGAAATCATGTAGTAACCCAAAAAGTGTTAAACAAATCAACATTTATTTTATATTTGAGATTCTTCAAATAGCCACACTTTGCCTTGATGACAGCTTTGCAAAGTCTTGGCATTCTCTCAACCAGCTTCGTGAGGTAGTCAGCTGGAATGCATTTCAATTAACAGGTTGTGCCTTCTTAAAAGTTAATTTGTGGAATTTCCTCTTAATACGTTTGAGCCAATCAGTTGTGTTGTGCAGGTAGAGGTGGTATACAGACGATAACCCATTTGGTAAAAGACCAAGTCCATATTATGGCAAGAACAGCTCAAATAAGCAAAGAAAAACGACAGTCCATCATTACTTTAAGACATGAAGGTCAGTCAATCCGGAAAATTTCAAGAACTTTGAAAGTTTCTTCAGTGCAGTCGCAAAAACAATCAAGCGCTTATGATGAAACTGGCTCTCATGAGGACCGCCACAGGAGTGGAGACCAGGGCAGAGCAGTTAGAGTTACCAGCCTCTAAAACTGCAGCCCAAATAAATGCTTCACAGATTTCAAGTAACAGACGCATCTCAACATCAACTGTTCAGAGGGGACTGTGTGAATCAGGCCTTCATGTCGAATTGCTGCAAAGAAACAACAACTAAAGGAGAGCACCAAATACAGGAAGAGACCCGCTTGGGGCCAAGAAACTTCAAGCAATGGACATTAGACTTGTGGGAAATCTGTCCTTTGGTCCGATGAGTCCAAATTTGAGATTTTTGGTTCCAACTGCTGTGTCTTTGTGAGACGCAGTGTGGGTGAAACGGATGATGTCCGCTTGTGTATTTCCCACCGTAAAGCATGGAAGAGGAGGTGTTATGGTGTGGGGTGCTTTGCTGCTGACACTGTCTGTGATTTATTTAGAATTCAAGGCACATCTTAACCAGCATGGCTACCACAGCATTCTGCAACGATACACCATCCCATTTGGTTTGGGCTAAGTGGGACAATCATTTGTTTTTCAATGAGGACACGACCCAACACACCTCCAGGCTGTGTAAGGGCTATTTTTACCAAGAAATGAGAGTGATGGAGTGCTGTATCAGATGACCTGGCCTCCACAATCACCCGAATCCTCAACCCACGTGAGATGGTTTGGGATGAGTCGGACCGCAGAAATGAAGGAGAAGCAGCCAACAAGTGCTCATCATATGTGGGAACTCCTTCAAGACTGTTGGAAAAGTATTCCAGGTGAGAGAAGAGTGTCCAAAGCTGTCATCAAGGCAAAGGGTGGCTATTGGAAGAATCTCAAATATATAATATATTTTGTTTTGTTTTAACACTTTCTTGTTTACTACATGATTCCATATGTGTTATTTCATAATTTTGATGTCTTCACTATTATTCTACAAATGTAAAAAAATAGTAAAAATAAAGAAAAACCCTGGAATTGAGTAGGTGTGTCCAAACTTTTGACTGGTAGTAACTCTACCCAGCAGCTGCTGGGAATATTCTTTCACTTCACAGCAGCTTCAAGATGATATGTACTAAAATAGTCTCACCTGACAACATGAGTTTGGCGCCTGAAACTATTTATTTGAATCTACAGTTGTTATAAGCTATAACTGAGTACATTGTGATATTGTGACAGCACCATCTAACTGGGCAGCAGCAGTTTACGGAGGAGCTCAGCCTCCTAAAATGGTGCTTAATTTTGTTAAATGATTTCGTTTTTAGTGAACAGTTTGGTTGTTTCAATGCACTGCTGTGTTCTCCCACATCTGGAGATGTCAGTAGATGTTTTTCCTTTTGAGGAAATTGTTTGATTTGAGAGAGATTTTGAGCCCGATTGATCAACCTGGCTCTGAAAGCTAAGCTAATCTACTAAATTGTCTTGATCCCTCTGGCATAAAGTAAGAAGCAACAAGGGCAGGATTGATGTACTAGGACAGGAGGACAACGAGAAGAAAGAGAAAATAAATAGAGGATAAAACCAGCAGAAAAACATTGATTTTGAGAATTTCTGGAGGATTTTGCATTCCGAACATGCCTCAATTCATCGGGGTATGGACTCTACAAGGTGTTGACTCCAATACTTCCCACAGTTGTGTAAGTTATCTGGATGTCCTTTGGGTGGTGGACCATTCTTCTTGATACACACGGGAAACTGTTAAGCGTGAAAAACCCGGCAGCGTTGCAGTTCCTGACACAAACCAGTGCGCCTGGCACCTACTACCATACTCCGTTCAAAGACACTTAAATATTTTGTCTGGCCAACTCACCCTCTGAATGGCACACATACACAATCCATGTTTCAATTGATTCAATACTTAAAAATCCTTTCATGCAAGCGAAGCACCATGACATTCACCCCAGCTGATGTACGACCTAGTGCACTTAAACAAACAGGGTGTCAAGGCATTTGCTAGGAAACAAAATAAACTGCTCTGGGACAAAGAGGAACTCTGCCATCCATTCTCCAAGATCCATGTCCACCAGCCCCCACCCAGACAGACCAGCACCACCGAGCCACTTCCAGAATGGACAGCACCCCACCACCCCACTACTCCCCATGCTAACAGGACAACACCCCAATCAGAAAAAGACCAACAGTTCAGCAAGACAGCTATGCAGAAGTGGCATGAAGAAAAGAGCACCCTGCTGCAGCCGAGCAAAACCAGATAAGGTATCTATCTGCTGAACATTATCGCTAAAATAAATCAATAAAAAAAAAAATATATATATATTATCAGAAAACAAATTATTAAAATACAACCAATTATCATTATGAGTTCAGTTTTAGATAAGCTAACCAGGGAAGGGTTAAAGTTAGCTCATATAAATACATGTCCCTTTCAAGAGGAAGCTTCTTACTGTGATTAATACCGTAACATGATCCAGGTTATCGCCAACCAACTAGAGTGTATACCAATAGTGTTGGATCTGTGACATCCACTGAATTGATCATATCTTCAATGCTGCAGAGCTTTGCTCCAGCAATATCAGTTCCCATTGGCATTTTTAGGGCAGCCCCGAAGTGACTCTTATCAACTGTTTGCATGAATTTCTTTGTGTTGTATTAGGAATTCAGCATTCTCTGTGTTGATCTTGCCAACTCCCATTGTCTCACCTCCGAGAAGCAGAGGTTACATCCTGTAGGTGTGATATCTGATTGGAGGTTAACTTTACAGTAATACTATTGGTCAACAACTCCGTTTTTGAATCGAAACAACTCAGATGCTTATAAAAGGGTCTTAGATTCATTGGTGTTTCTCTTTGTTCCTGACTTGCGCTGGTTAGATACCTACACTCTTTCTTTCTTTCTTTCTTTCTCCCTCTCCCATGAGCTATGGGCACATGACACAAGTAATGTTTTTTTGTTTCTCTCGCCCTCTCTCTCTCTCTGATCATGCTTAGAATAATGCCTTGTAATGCTTGTTAATGCTTTGACACTTAAGCTTTATACCTTGTATGCAAATCCATTCATTTACAAAGTAATTAAATACACTTACAGTACCAGTCAAAGGTTTGGACACACCTACTCATTCCAGGGTTTTTTCTTTATTTTTACTATTTTCTACATTGTAGAATAATAGTGAATACATCAAAACTATGAAATAACACATATGGAATAATGTAGTAACCAAAAAGATTATTCAAAGTAGCCACCCCTTTGCCTTCATGACAGCTTTGCACACCCTTGGCATTCTCAACCAGCTTTATGAGGAATGCTTTTCCAACATTCTTGAAGGAGTTTCCACATATGTTGAGGCACTTTTTGGCTGCTTTTTCCTTCCCTCTGTGGTCCAACTCATCCCAGAGTTTGGATGATTGTGGAGGCCAGGTCATCTGATGCAGCACTCCATCACTCTCCTTGGTCAAATAGCCCTTACACAGCCTGGAGGTGTGTTGGGTCATTGTCCTGTTGAAAAACAAATGATAGTCCCACTAAGCGCTAACCAGATGGGATGGCGTATCGCTGTAGAATGCTGTGGTAGCCATGCTGGTAAAGTGTGCATTGAATTCTAAATAAATCACAGGCAGTGTCACCAGCAAAAGCACTCCCACATCATCACACCTCCTCCTCCATGCTTCTACGGTGGGATCTACATGAGGAGATAATCCGTTCACCCACTCTGCTTCTCACAAAAACACGGTGAGTTGGAACCAAAAATCTCACATTTGGACTCATCAGACCAAAAGGACAGATTTCCCACCAGTCTAATGTCCATTGCTCGTGTTTCTTGGCCTAAGCAAGTCTTTTCTTCTTATTGGTGTCCTTTAGTAGTGGTTTCTTTGCAGAAATTCGACCATGAAGGCCTGATTCACAAAGTCTCCTCTGAACAGTTGATGTTGAGATGTGTCTGTTACTTAAACTCTGTGAAGCATTTATTTTGGCTGCAATTTCTGAGGCTGGTAACTCTAATGAACTTATCCTTTGCAGCAGAGGTAACTCTGGGTCTTCCATTCCTGTGGCGGTCCTCATGAGAGCCAGTTTCATCATAGCGCTTGATGGTTTTTGCGATTGCACTTTAAGAAACTTTCAAAGTTCTCTGAATTTTCCGGATTGACTGACCTTCATGTCTTAAAGTAATGATGGACTGTCATTTCTCTTTGCTTATTTGAGCTGAATTCTTGCCAATATGGACTTGGTCTTTTACCAAATAGGGCTATCGACTGTACAGTGAGGGAAAAAGGTATTTGATCCCTGCTGATTTTGTACGGCGTTTTCCCACTGACAAAGAAATGATCAGTCTATATTCTAATGGTAGGTTTATTTGAACAATGAGAGACAGAAGAACAACAATAAAATTCAGAAAAGGCACGTCAAAAATGTTATAAATTGATTTGCATTTTAATGAGGGAAATAAGTAATTGACCCCCTCTCAATCAGAAAGATTTCTGGTTTCTAGGTGTCTTTTATACAGGTAACGAGCTGAGATTAGGAGCACACTCTTAAAGGGGAGTGCTCTAATCTCAGTTTGTTACCTGTATAAAAGACACCTGTCCACAGAAGCAATCAATCAATCAGATTCCAAACTCTCCACCATGGCCAAGACCAAAGAGTTCCCAAGGATGTCAGGGACAAGATTGTAGACCTACACAAGGCTGGAATGGGCTACAAGACCATCGCCAAGCAGCTCGGTGAGAAGGTGACAACATTTGGTGCGATTATTTGCAAATGGAAGAAACACAAAATATTTCGTCAATTCCCTCGGCCTGGGGCTCCATGTAAGATCTCACCTCGGGAGTTGCAATGATCATGAGAACGGTGAAGAATCAGCCCCAGGAACTACACGGGAGGATCTTGTTAATGATCTCAAAGCAGCTGGGACCATAGTCACCATGAAAACAATTGGTAACACACTACGCCGTGAAGGACTGAAATCCTGCAGCGCCCACAAGGTCCCCCCTGCTCAAGAAAGCACATATACAGGCCCGTCTAAAGTTTCGCCAATGAACATCTGAATGATTCAGAGGAGAACTGTGTGAAAGTGTTGTGGTCAGATGAGACCAAAAACGAGCTCTTTGGCATCAACTCAACTCGGCCGTCTTTGTAGGAGGAGGAATGCTGCCTATGACCCCAGAACACCATCCCCACCATCAAACATGGAGGTGGGAAACATTATGCTTTGGGGGTGTTTTTCTGCCAAGGGGACAGGACAACTTCACTGCATCAAAGGGACGATGGACGGGGCCATGTACCTTCAAATCTTGGGTAAGAACATCCTTCCCTCAGCCAGGGCATTGAAAATGGGTCGTGGATGGGTATTCCATCATGACAATGACCCAAAACACATGGCCAAGGCAACAAAGGAGTGGCTCAAGAAGAAGCACATTAAGGTCCTGGAGTGGCCTAGCCAGTCTCCAGGACATTAATCCCATAGAAAATCTGTGGAGGGAGCTGAAGGTTCAAGTTGCCAAAAGTCAGCCTCGAAACGTTAATGACTGAGAAGATCTGCAAAGAGGAGTGGAACAAAATCCTCCTGAGATGTGTGCAAACCTGGTGGCTAACTACAAGAAACGCCTGACCTCTGTGATTGCCAACAATGGTTTTGCCACCAAGTACTAAGTCATGTTTTGCAGAGGGGTCGAATACTTACTTCCCTCATTAAAAAGTAAATCAATTTATAACATTTTTGACATGTGTTTTTCTGGATTTTGTTGTTGTTATTCTGTCTCTCACTGTTCAAATAAACTTACCATAAAAATGATAGACTGATCATGTCTTTGTCAGTGGGCAAACGTACAAAATCAGCAGGGGATCAAATACTTTTTTCCCTCACTGTAAATGTGTGACATTCAACCCAACTGAGATAAAATAAGCTTGTTCGACTCAATCTGATTGTCATCAGATGGGCATACAAACGTATAAAAGATTTTTAAATATCTCACTCCAATTTATTTTTCCTTCATGCATTTATGGCTCACACCCCTGCCCCGGATTTCAGACAAAACACCATTTACTTTTGAAATCATTGCTACCACTCAAAGGTCATGCACAGTTGTATCTCCCTTTGCATCATTGATTACTGTATCTCCACTTATGCAATAATCAGTTGCGATTATCAGAATTATCAAATGGTCATAATGGGATTGTGTTGTATATTATAATAGTTATCTTCGTTATAATAGTCTTTTCATAGTTAAAACCTGAGCATCCACACCCGATAGCTCTCCCTCAAACAGCACAGTGACAAACAAGATACTAGTAGGACATCCAAGACATGCTCTGAACCCCATTTCCTTGGCAGTGAGAAGCCAGCTAAAAGAAGCAGCATAGCACATTTCTTTCTTTCTAATGAGTAATCACATACAAGGATTAGAGGACAAATTCCAGGGAAAAGCATTAGCAATTAGAAGTCCAGCAGCCATCAAGGTATGTAATTATAGGCAATGTTTGATTAAGGAAAGAGGTCCAATAAATTACATTAACATACTTTTTAAATCACAGAGGATAGTCTGCAAGGACTCTAAAAGAGGTGGAAGACAGAATGCACGTATCGATTTCACATCCCCAGATTGAAATTTATTTGGTGGCTACTGAGGGCCAGAGCAGTGCTCAATTTCTCCACTCAAACAAGCCTAACTTTACATTTCAAATTACGGCTAAAAGGAGGGAAACTCTAGCAGACTCTAAAGGACACTATTCGGACAGACAAATAGTGTCATTATATGTGTCATAACATTAATAAATGTAGCATTTTTAGGGAAATCTCATACTGAATCTGAAAATGAGAGTAAACACTTCCTAAAAAAGAAAAAAAACTTCAATCATTCACTTTCTCTTTATTAACATGGAGAACATGCTTATCTACTTCCTGTCTCTCCTTTAGTCTTCCTGTCGATAATCTACTCAAAAGCGATCCAGGTGTGCCTCTTTAATGAGCCATTAAGTTTGTAAAGCATGAAACACTTACAAACTGTTCAAGAGAAAGTCTGCACCAATTGATGGGATATGCCACGGGAGTCCACCTCGGACTGATTTTGAAGGGTGATTAAGGAAAGTTGCCTTTAAGTCAAGGCGTCTCTTGTTGGTGTTCTGGACAGATCCCTCAGCTCCTTGATGTCAAGCAGGGAAGTGTGTGTGGTGCGTGGTGCGGCGTGTGTCAGTCGTGAGAGAGAGGGAATGCCTGGCAGAGCCTAAAACTTTTCAGATGGGGGAACATTTTTCAGTCCGCAGACACACCTCCAAATCCACTCAGAAGCTTGCTGGCAGACTTAGAGAAGCGCCATCTCCATGGTCAGATGGCACCTTTCAACCCTGTCCGCTTATGGGCGGCTCAGAGAAGGGCTCAGGGTCCGGGGAAGGGGCTGGCAGCGCCAGCACCGGCAGTCTTTTTACGGTGGAGGAACCCAATTGCACGCAGCATCTCCAAACCCACAGAACTGGCGAAGGCTGTCCACACCTTTCCCCTGAGCAGGCTTACTGTACAGGAGTGCTCCACTAGTATGCAAATGACACTCCAGAGTCTGGAGACACAAACCACAGGCTTTCTCGCCGACTCAAAGATTTCTAAAACTTCAATGAAGTTACATTTGGGGGGCCGCTACAGCCTCCATGTGCTCGCCAGAGGTAGCCTGACTGCCATTAGGTACCGAGATGAGATCCTCAGACCCCTTGTAGAGACCAAATGCTGGTGCAGTTGGCCCTGGGTTCCTCCTAATGCAAGACAATGCTAGACCTCATGTGGCTGGATGTGTGTCAGCAGTTCCTGCAAGAGGAAGGCATTGATGCTATGGACTGGCCCGCCCGTTCCCCCAGACCTGATTGGGCACATCTGGGACATCATTTCTCGATCCATCCACCAACGCCACGTTGCACCACAGACTGTCCAGGAGTTGGCGGATGCTTTAGTCCAGGTCTGGGGAGGAGAGCCCTCAGGAGACCATCCGCCACCTCATCAGGAGCATGCCCAGGCGTTGTAGGGAGGTCATACAGGCACGTGGAGGCCACACACACTACTGAGCCTCATTTTGACTTGTTTTAAGGACATTACATCAAAGTTGGATCAGCCTGTAGTGTGGTTTTCCACTTTAATTTTGAGGGTGACTCCAAATCCAGACCTCCATGGGTTGATAAATTTGATTTCCATTGATAATTTGTGTGTGTGATTTTGTTGTCAGCACATTCAACTATGTAAAGAAAAAAGTATTTAATAAGATTATTTCATTCATTCAGATCTAGGATGTGTTATTTTAGTGTTCCCTTAAATTTTTGAGCAGTGTATATTGTGTCACGGAAAAGTCATTTTGCCAATATTTTCTTTGTCTAGCAGGAGAACAATAATAAACACGTTACAAACCCAGCTAACAAGGAACGTAACTGAGACATTTGATAACATTCCCTTTAAGTCTTCCAGAGGTACTGAATGTCATAGCCGTTTTGGGGATATTATATGGCACATTCATAACGATTCTAATAAGTATTATAGAGGTTATAAATATCCGGTTGCTATACAGACATAAAAATGTTCCTTGGTAGTCCATGAAAGGTTCTGAATATCATGTTATTTTGGAGATATCCTAGGAATATTTCATAACGTTACATTTAGAGCTATGGTTTGTCTTCATATAACGTTTGACAATTGGAATGATAGAAATACATTTTGGAATGTCGTCTCTGTAAATCAAGAGGTGGTACACTTGTAATGTTGTCTTTCTAAGTGTGTAAGAACATTTGTTACGTTCTATTTAAGTACTTTAGGATCCCAAGATATTGGGCCAGCATACTTGTGCTTGGAGTAAAGGAATGTGGATCCAGCTCTTCCCCTCCGCAATTTATTTTTCCATAATTCTACCGATTTAATAAATTTATGGAAATTCATAATGTAATTTTGACCTCAGTATAGGCCTATGGAAGATACCTGAAAATAATATTTTTTATATTAATTTATGAATGTAGCCTATAACAATAATAATAATTTTAAAAAATCATTATAAAGCAGCTAGCAGTAGTGGTGGCCTGACGATTCCTTTAGACTCCATTATCAGTCATTGCAAATATAAAAGTGGTGTGGCAACTAACTAACAATACTGAGGCTGGAGCCAGAAAGAAACACCTACGATACTAATTGGTAAAGTGAAACAACACAGCTGAACAGCGAAGACGCCATCGACTCGACTGCGACCGAACACAGTTTACCTCCTGGAAGTTTTTACAAAAGGTAATTTATCCAGCGTGTACTATTTAAACCTTACAAGTAAGTTGTGTACTCCCAGCACCCCAGTTAAAGACGTTGATGATGTCAGGCTATCTAACTAGCGAAGTTAGCTTGTCAGTTAGCTACTTAGCCAGTTGGCTAATAGATAGTTTAGCTAGCTATGTTACTTGGATAGTGCCACGTGTAATCACAGCCTGTGTTACAGGGTTCAGTAATCGTGTTCTTAGGTCCTGATGAAGAACAACATTGACAAGTGTTCTTAGTCTATTACTAGCATAAGCATATAAAAAATAATGCAGGCTATGGCTTGATACATACATTTTTACTAAAGGGCTGTCTTAAATGTACACAATCCAGATAATGAAAAGTGCAATTTATCCGTTCTATAACACCAACAATTATTCAAATGCCTTGCAGTTGATATGACAAGAAATTACCACACCCATCCGATATTAGTCACATTACCAAAGTGTAACAGTTCTTTTTTTTTTTTCCTATTAGCAACTTCAAGAGCCAGTGTCTTTGAAAAGACCCTACAATGTACATAATGTTTCAAGTCTGATAAACGAGCCTACTTTCTCAAAGTTCTGTTCCCACCAACTGTATGGGATGGACAGGAAAATCTGTTAAGTGTGTACTGTAAATGTGGTAACGGTTTGACATTTGTGATATTCTCTGAAGTTGCAGATGCAGAGGACTTGGAGGCCATGTGCCACCTCAAGCCAGAGCGACAGTAAAGTGTCTGGTTGTAGTTTGTTAGGGTAAACAATTGAATTCTATTAAGTATTATAGCTTTTACAAACCTATCAAAGCCACTCAATAGAATACAATTACCATCACATTTTTGCATATTAGGTTATTTAAAGTCATATTACTATTTTGTGCATACTGTTAGAACTTTCCAAATACTTGTGGTGCTGTGTATGGGTAAAACTTGTACTGACAACAGTAGTGAAATCACCATATTCTTCTGTTTGTAAATATCTGTATGTATTTGCCATCAAACTAAAAGCATTGTTTAAAACAAAAAATTATGCTTAGCATTTATTTTGTTGGGATTCATTAACCTTCCCACAGAGCTCCTGACTGACATCCCTTCACTTGAGGTTCTGTGCCAGTTTCAAAAGCATGCAAATTATGTCTAAATGTTTTCCTTCTGTTTTCTCAGTTTATTTTTTTTATTTCACTTTATTTAACCAGGTAAACCAGTTGAGAACAAGTTCTCATTTACAACTGCGACCTGGCCAAGATAAAGCAAAGCAGTGCGATAAAAACAACAACACAGAGTTACATATGGGGTAAAACAAAACAAAGTCAAAAATACAACAGAAATAAAATATATACAGTGTGTGCAAATGTAGCAAGTTATGGAGGTAAGGCAATAAATAGGCTATAGTGCAAAATAATTACAATTAGTATTAACACTGGAATGATAGATGTGCAAGAGATGTGCAAATAGAGATAGGGGGTACAAATGAGCAAAATAAATAACAATATAGGGATGAGGTAGTTGGGCGGGCTAATTTCAGATGGGCTGTGTACAGGGTGCAGTGATCGGTAAGGTGCTCTGACAACTGATGCTTAAAGTTAGTGAGGGAGATAAGTGTCTCCAGCTTCAGAGATTTTTGCAATTTGTTCCAGTCATTGGCAGCAGAGAACTGGAAGGAATGGCGGCCAAAGGAGGTGTTGGCTTTGGGGATGACCAGTGAGATATACCGCTGGAGCGCAGACTACGGGTGGGTGTTGCTATGGTGACCAATGAGTCTAAGATAAGGTGGGGATTTTTTGCCTAGCAGTGATTTATAGATGGCCTGGAGCCAGTGGGTTTGGCGACTTGAATATGTAGTGAGGACCAGCCAACAAGAGCGTACAGGTCACAGTGGTGGGGCAGTATATGGGGCTTTGGAGACAAAACGGATGGCACTGTGATAGACTACATCCAATTTGCTGAGTAGAGTGTTGAGGCTATTTTGTAAATGACATCCCGAAGTCAAGGATCGGTAGGATAGTCAGTTTTACGAGGGCATGTTTGGCAGCATGAGTGAAGGAGGCTTTGTTGCGAAAAGGCGAAACCGATTCTAGATTTAACTTTGGATTGGAGATTCTTAATGTGAGAGTCTGGAAGGAGAGTTTACAGTCCTAACCAGACACCTAGATATTTGTAGTTGTCCACATACTCTAGGTCAGACCCGTCGAGAGTAGTGATTCTAGTCGGGTGGGCGGGTGCAAGCAGCGTTCGGTTGAAGAGCATGCATTTAGTTTTACTAGTGTTTAAGAGCAGTTGGAGGCTACTGAAGGAGTCTTGTATGGCATTGAAGCTCGTTTGGAGGTTTGTTAACACAGTGTCCAATGAAGGGCCAGATGTATACAAAAATGGTGTCAGCTGCATAGAGGTGGATCTGAGAGTCACCAGCAGCAAGAGCTGACGGTCATTGATATACACAGAGAGAAAGAGTCGGCCCAAGAATTGAACCCCGTGGCACCCCCATAGAGACTGCCATAGGTCCAGACAACAGGCCCTCCGATTTGACACATTGAACTCTATCTGAGAAGTAGTTGGTGAACCAGGCGAGGCAGTCATTTGAGAAACCAAGGCTATTTAGTCTGCCAATAAGAATGCGGTGGTTGACAGAGTCGAAAGCCTTGGCGAGGTCAATGAAAACGGCTGCACAGTACTGTCTATTATCGATCGTGGTTATAATATCGTTTAGGACCTTGAGCGTGGCTGAAGTGCACCAGACCAGCTCGAAACCGGATTGCATAGAGAAGGTACGGTGGGATTCGAAATGGTCGGTGATCTGTTTTGTTGACATGGCTTTCAAAAACTTTTTGAAAGGCAGGGCAGGATGGATATGGGTCTGTAACAGTTTGGATCTAGAGTGTCACCCCCTTTGAAGAGGGGGATGACCGCGGCAGCTTTCCAATCTCTGGGGATCTCAGGCGTTACGAAAGAGAGGTTGAACAGGCTAGTAATAGGGGTTGCGACAATTTGGCTAGTTTTAGAAAGAAAGGGTCAGGATTGTCTAGCCCAGATGATTTGTAGGGGTCCAGATTTTGCAGCTCTTTTCAGAACATCAGCTGTCTGGATTTGTGTGAAGGAGAAGCGGGGGGCATGGGCAAGTTGCAGCGGAGGGTGCAGAGCTGGTGGCCGGGGTAGTGGTAGCAAGGTGGAAAGCATGGCCAGCCGTAGCAAAATGCTTGTTGAAATTCTCGATTATTGTAGATTTATCGGTGGTGATAGTGTTTCCTAGCCTCAGTGCAGTGGGCAGCTGGGAGGAAGTGCTCTTATTTTCCATGGATTTTACAGTGTCCCAAAAACTTTTTGGAGTTAGTGCTACAGGATGCAAATTTCTGTTTGAAAAAGTTAGCCTTTGCTTTCCTAACTGCTTGTGTATATTGGTTCCTAACTTCCCTGAAAAGTTGCATATCGCGCTGGGCTATTTGATGCTAATGCAGTACGCTACAGGATGTTTTTGTGCTGGTCAAGGGCAGTCAAGTCTGAGGAGAACCAGGGGCTATATCTGTTCTTAGTTCTGTATTTTTGAATGGGGCATGTTTATTTAAGATTGAGGGGAAATTACTTTTAAAGAACAACCAGGCATCCTCTACTGATGGAATGAGATCTATATCCATCCAGGATACCTGGGCCAGGTCAATTAGGAAGGCCTGCTCGCTGGAAGTGTTTTTGGGAGCGTTTGACAGTGATGAGGGGTGGTCGTTTGACCGAAGGACCTGTTACGGACGCAGGGCAATAAGGCAGTGATCGCTGAGATCCTGGTTGAAGACAGCGGAGGTGTATTTAGAGGGTAAGTTAGTCAGGATGATATCTATGAGGGTACCCATGTTTACGGATTTAGGGGTTGTACCTGGTAGGTTCGTTGATAATTTGTGTGAGATTGAGGGCATCTAGTTTAGATTGTAGGATGGCTGGGGTGTTAAGCATATCCCAATTTAGGTCACCAAGCAGTACGAACTCTGAGGATAGATGGGGGCAATCAATTCACATATGGTGTCCAGGGCACAGCTGGGGGCTGAGGGGGGTCTGTAGCAAGCGGCAACAGTGAGATATTTATTTCTGGAAAGGTGGATTTTTAGAAGTAGAAGCTCAAACTGTTTGGGCACAGACCTGGATAGGATGATAGAGCTCTGCAGGCTATCTCTACAGTAGATTGCAACTCCACCCCCTTTGGCAGTTCTATCTAGATGGAAAATGTTATAGTTGGGGATGGAAATTTCAGAATTTTTGGTGGCCTTCCTAAGCCAGGATTCAGACACTGCTAGAACATCAGGGTTGACGGAGTGTGCAACGCAGTGAATAACTCAAACTTAGGAAGGAGGCTTCTGATATTTACGTGCAGAAAACCAAGACTTTACGGTTACAGAAGTCAACAAATGATAGCTCCTGGGGAGTAGGAGTGATACTGGGGGATGCAGGGCCTGGGTTAGCCTCTACATCACCAGAGGAACAGAGGAGGACTAGAATAAGGATACGACTAAAGGCTTTAAGAACTGGTCTTCTAGTGCGTTGGGTACATAGAATAAAGGGGGCAGTTCTCCGGGCGTTGTAGAAAAGATTCAGGGCAAGATTCAGTTAGTCCAAGTGGCAGCCAGGAAGAAGCTGGCCAAGACAGAGCATCAGAATCAGGTTTCTTTAGCCATCAAGATATTGATCTCGAAATCGAAATGTAGAAAGTTTGAATAACAGCATGAATTTTTACTTATATTTTAGACCAAGAGCTGCCATCCCTGCTTGATGAGCCTGTGGCTTCTGAGATGCCCGCTGGATACATTAAAGGTATATTATGCTAGCCTATATGTTACGAAATGTTGCTTCTCTTGTATTATCAACATCAATTCCAAATTGTATAGCTGTCAGCAGCTATATGGTTATCAATACTACTAATATATATGAAGGGGTGGATATTTTGATCGAGGTATTTCACATGGCCTTGATACATGTCCTGCCTGGTACTCATGGCTTGTATCGTCACGCTGCTTGCAGCTAAACTGTTGAGTATATGTTATTTTGCAGATCTTCAAGCAGTGGAGATGAGGATAATGGTGAAACTGGAGATGATCCATACAGAGTTCAAGACTGCTCTGAACCAAGTTATGGAGGCCATAGAGACCCGGCAGCCAAAGGAATCCTTGGGCAGCCAAAGGAATCCCAGCAGCCAAAGGAATCCTTTGGGGCAACCCGAAATGCTGCAAAACCCTGCAGAAACAAATGACGAACTGAAGGATATCTGTGAAACACTTAAAGACTCCCACTATCGAAAGAAATTGGTAGGGATGGCCATTTAAAATCTGTTTGTAATTTTTAAAAAAATCTACATCACGTATTTGAACAGCAATTGACAAAAATAAGTTAGCGGTTTATCAAGAGCCACTTGAATGCGACCAGATTTGAGAGAAGATTGCAACCTGCAATATTATTGAATCCAAATATCTTAATGTCAACTAAATGCAGTTGTCATATATGCCATATGCCTATTTAGTGTTTGGATTGATTTCCCAATTAACACTTGTGACGTCACGAGAGGCTACACAGCTTTCAGCGGGATTGCTCAAGTAGTGCAAGGAGACAAGGTTCAAACAAAACAAGGATTTTATTATAGGTCTTGGGAAATTACTTAAAAATATAACAAAATTCTTGTTCTCTTGTGGCTCTTTAAGGGTTAACAGTTCAGGGATGTCTCTTCCACATCCAAAATCATAATTCTCACTCGCTCAGATAACTTTTCCCCAGCCTTACTGTAGTCCACGTTGCAGCTAGGTGGCCAACCCAGCAAAAAGTCCTTCCAAATGTCTCTCACGTATTTCCACAGGGCATCATATCCAAAGGTGAGTATTTCCCAAAGGGTAATGTGTATCTCCAAATCCTTATATTCCTCATGGAAGTGGACTGCAGCACTCTTGTCCTCCCAGAGAGCCCAGGTTGAGACTGTGTCTCTTCACCCCCCACACACCTTCAGCTCATCAGCTCCTCATTTGTTTCAGCCATGGGAAGATTGGCCATAGAGGGGTGGGAGTTCCCGACCATACCAGCAGATGGAGCCATAGCTGTCTGGGTTTGCAGCCATCTCAGGGGGATGTAACGTCCCTCAGGACACAGCCTCTCGTGGACATCACACATCCCCCTCCTCGGGACCGACGTCCTCGTCGGGGTAAAGGCAGTGAAGAAGGCATCACGCCGGGAGAGGGCGTCCGCATTGCCGTGGTGCTTGCCAGCCTGCTCTCTCTTCAACTCCTCCACCTCTAGGACCAGGGACTCAGCCTCCTGTTGTCTCTCCTTGAGTTTCTTACTGAGCATCTGCCTTGGTTTTAGCAGAGTTTAGCTTCTGTTGAGCAGCTTTCAGTTCCTTCTCTCTCTGCCTCCGCATTCTTCATCTTGTTCTCCAACACCTTGTACTTCTCCTCTGCCTTCTTCTGGACCTCCTTCTACTGCGCAGGGTCTCCTCACTCCTCGAGTGGTCCTGCGCAGCCTCTCAGCTCCTCCTGGCTTATGGAAGGAGCTCTGTTGGAGTTTAGCCTGGAGGATATCTAACTCTTCTGTCTTCATGTCTAACTGTTGCTTTAACAAACGATACCTCTCAGCGGTCCCCTTCAGCCCAGACAGTTCTTTGTCCAGATTCTGTAGCTCCGTCTCTGTGTCGGTCTGGGCACCTGCCATCCCTATCAGAGCCCGGGGCGGGAGTGAGTAATTGGAGGATTGCACCGGAGCCTTCCCAGGATGAGTCTTGCCTCTCCGTTTCCCCGCGGTCTCGGGTTATCCTCTCCTGAGACTCTCTCCAGAGTGGGTAAAAGGCTGGGCAGTCTGGTCCAATTAGGACAGGGACGGGGAGGGAATCAACCACCCCCGCCGTCGTGTGTATGGTTCCCCGTGTGCTGGTCATTGTAAGTTCAGTAATGGGGTATTCTCTGGTGTCCCCATGGACACAGGAAACTGGGAGGACTTTCCCCGGGGTCAGACACGTTGGGCCCACCAAATCGCCTACGCACCAGGGGTGGCCCGGCTACCAGAATCCAGTAAGGGCCTCCACATCATGGTGATTCACAGTTACCGGGCAGGTGGGGTGGTCGATCTGGGCCGCCATTCTACGACTCCCAAGAGCGAGGCAAACGGTGTGTGGGTGCTGAGCTGGAGGACTCCGCAGTGGGCATAGGTTCATCGGCTGGTTTCCCACACTGCCAGGAGATATGTCCCATCTCCCCCACACCGGTAACACTGTCGAGTTCCCCCTCCTGGTGTACTCTTCTTGGACCCGCCTGGTTTCTGGCTCCCCTGAGCCGGGATAAGTCCTGACGTGGCTGGGTTCGAGACCTTGGGGTCCTTTGGACGGGTTCTTCCCATTTGTGGTGGGGCCGCACTCCTGGGGTCTTTTCGGGAAGCATTCAGCATCTCCGCTGTGGCCTGGCACTTTTCCACAGCTTCCACGGTCAGATCAGCCGTGGTCAAGGCCTGTTGACTGATGAACCGTTTTGCCTCATAAGGCAGGGCGCGTGAGGTAACGATCCACCACAACGGCCTCCACCACCGCCGCTGCTGTATTCCTCTGCGGATCCAGCCATTTCCCTTGCGATTCGGACAAGTTCATGCATCTGCGGCCGAGGAGGTTGGTCTGGTTGGAAGGTCCAACTGTGAAAGCGCTGGGCCATACCAAACTTTGTGAGTCCATATCTGCTGAGGATCTCAGACTTCAGGGCATCATAGTCAGTAACCTGGTCAGGGCCCAGGTCCCGGACAGCATTCAGCGATTCCCGGTTAGAAAAGGGGGCTAACAGACCAACCCACTGTTGCTTGGGCCAGGCTTCCCTAGTGGCCGTGGCCTCAAATGCATGCAGGTATGCCTCAATGTCATCGGTAGCTCCCATCTTAGATATAAAGTCACTTGCCTTTATTGGGCGGGTATTTTGGACCACCCTCTGTCTCTGCAACTGCAATTCCTCTGCCTTCAGAAGGTTGCTTTCTTTTGCTCCTCCAAGAGAGCCACGTTTGCCGCATCTGGGCTTGCTGGCCAGCAACAAGGGCTTTCAATATGTCCTCCATTTCAGTCGGGCGGGGGAGCCTCACGGCCAACTTGGAAAACTGGGTGATCAAACCTTCGGTATCCTCCTCTGACATGCACTGATTAACGCTGAGCGTGCCCGTATTCTCCACCATCTGTGACGTCACGAGAGGCTACACAGCTTTCAGCGGGATTGCTCAAGTAGTGCAAGGAGACAAGGTTCAAACAAACAAGGATTTTATTATAGGTCTTGGGAAATTAACGAAAATATAACAAAATTCTGTTCTCTTGTGGCTCTTTAAGGGTTAACAGTTCAGGGATGTCTCTTCCACATCCAAAATCATAATTCTCATTCGCTCAGATAACTTTTCCCCAGCCTTACTGTAGTCCACGTTGCAGCTAGTGGCCAACCCAGCAAAAAAGTCCTTCCAAATGTCTCTCACGTATTTCCACAGGTGCATATATCCAAAGGTGAGTATTTCCCAAAGGTAAGTATCTCCAAATCCTTATATTCCTCATGGAAGTGGACGTGCAGCACTCTTGTCCTCCAGAGAGCCCAGGTTGGAGACTGTGTCTCTTCACCCCCACACACCTTCAGCTCATCAGCTCCTCATTTGTTTCAGCTGCGTGGGAAGATTGGCCATAGAGGGGTGGAGTTCCCGACCATACCAGCAGATGGAGCCATAGCTGTCTGGGTTTGCAGCCATCTCAGGGGGATGTAACGTCCCTCCAGGACACAGCCTCTCGTGACATCACACACTTAACTTATCTTAAGAAGAAACGATCAGCCCTCTGCCTGTTTACGAAAGTTTTAGCCCATGATTACATGATACACTACAAAAACGATTTCTCATTACTATCAATCAGAACTGTAGGGCCAGCTGTTTTAGCTGAGGAACACACAAATGAGTGGGATTTAATTTAATTTAATTTTCACCAGATCCAATACCTGACCCTCTGCTGTGGCCTGGACCTGGGCTCAGGAATCAGATGAATGATGAGATATATTGGAACAGAGGAGCTGTGGACAGGCTACTCCTTGAAGGGCAGGAAGGGGAAGAGGGCCTTTAATGAGCTATTGTGACGAGTGTGATAGAAGGAGTCAGGCGCAGGAGGGTAATCACCGAATGCAGAGTTTATTCTCGTCGTACACAAATAGCGTAGGATAGCAACAAACGAAACAGGACAAGGGGGGCAGAGGGAACACTTATACACGGACTAATGAGGGGATAAGAACCAGGTGTGTGTGATTGACAAGACAAGACAAATGGAATGATGATATATGGAGCGGCAGTGGTTAGTAAGTCGGTGATTTACGAACGCCGAAGCCTGCCCGAACAAGGAGGGAGGCAGCTCAGGCGAAGTCGTGACAGCTATCAATCTATGATGCTGTCACAAGTAAGTAAATGCACAAGTTTAGATCGTTACTTATTATTATTTAGTGATGGTAAGTCAAATGTGTATTTATTAAAATTTCAAATGAATTAAATCAGTAACAAGGCATTTAAAAACTAAATGTGAAATCCTACCACCTGTTAAGATCAGAGAGAGAGGACAAAGGAAAGGTGAAGGAGAGAGGTCTCAAGGCCAAAACTGCCTATGTGGGAAGAGAAAGAAAATACCCAACCTCTGTCTCGGCCAGCATAGGTGGAAAAGTAGTGATATGACATGGAATGTACCATTTCAAAAAAAATTCACAACATAGGAATGTCCCTGAAAGCACACCCCAAGGCTACCTACCAAGATGTAGATGACAAAATAGCAGACGCTCTCAAACATGCACCAGCTTGGTTCAAAGTAAGAGAAAGGATTATTTTTTTATTTTTTTACTTAACAATTATTGTGCTCGTACAAAAGGAATGTAGTAGGGAGTCGACGTTAAACCGGCATTTTGATCATTTGTTTACGGAAAATAATGACCAATTTGTGTTATTGTGACTTCCAGGAGCGGGTCGAGGAAGCGACAGTGGATGAGGATGGAGCAGCAGCACCTGAATAAACATAACATACTTGTTCACTTTTAGCTTTAAGCAGTTTTACAGTTTTTGATTGGAGTGCAGTGTTCATGTTTTTACTGACTTGTTATTTTGTGAGCTTATTGCTGTGATTTTGTTTACGAATCTATTGTGATACAGTTTAAGTTAAAAAATAAATAATGGAATTTTGCATATTTCGTCAGTGGACACCTACTGACAGGACACTGTGTATATGTTCAAGGTAGATTAAATGACGTGTCTTAAGGGGCCACCCGAGTGGCACAGCAGTCTAAGACACTGCATCGCAGTGCAAGCTGCGTTGCTAAAAATGCTGGTTCGATACCTATCTGTGTTGCAGCCAGTATTTCATGAGGCACAATTGGCCCAGCGTCATCCCGGGTTAGGGGAGGGGTTTGGCCAGCCGGGATGTCCTTGTCCCATCGCGCTGTGGCAGGCCGGATGCACGGACACGGTCGCCAGGTGTATGGTGTTTCCTCCGACACATTAGTGCGGCTGGTTTCCGGATAAAGCATGCATTGTGTCAAGAAGCAGTGCGGCTTGGCGGGGTTGTGAATGGGAGACCGTACGGGAGTTGCAGCGATGGGACAAGACTGTAACTACCAATATGATGAAAAGGGGGTAAAAAAAAAAGACATGTCATTATATATTCAGGGGTCCCCTAATTTTAACGTCCTGAAGTGACTTGGGACGTAACTTGTGTCAACTGACACCACAGGTACATCTAGGAGAAGTTTCATGAAAACATAATTTTTATGTCAACCTCATAACATCGCTAAACGTCAAAGTACATTGAGCGCCCCACACAATGCAGTTTCTGGTAACAACTGGGAACGTATCTTTCGTCAGTGGGTACCTACAGTACCAATAAGGCAAGTAATAGTGTGCACGTTCAGGGAAGATTCAAGGACATCTCTTATAACGTTACTGAATAAAGTTATTTAACTGTTTAAAATCACCCACATTTCTACGTCCTGAAGAGACTTGGGACGTAAGTTTTGTCAGTGGACACCACAGCTACGTAGAAGGCACGTTTCACAGTAACGTTATCATGACTTATGTAGGGACTAAAATAACTTTGTGATCACGTCCTGGAACGTAATTTTGTTAGCTGGGAATACACAACAAAGGCACAAATCCTTTGCTTTCTTTATTTGAAGAAGTACAAGTGAAACAAGCATTCACCTATCAACCACTTTACTAGATACTTTTTAACAACGTTCTGGAGGACTTTGTATGGCGTGAAATATTGCCACTGAAAGTTGCCTTTGACAGGATAATAAAGCCATTTCCACTGGCCTTGTCATTTTTTTGTGTGTGTGACAGCCAAGCATTTTTATTCTTCACCCTCATCACCCCTCATTGTCCATCTTCTAGCCGTCTGGCGGTGGCCACTGACGCTAGCTGTTAACTGCTTGGAGTAGTGTGTCAGAGCCCATTGCAAAATGGTGTCCATTCTTCAAGCGGGGGAAAGCACACGCCACATGACATCATTAAGTGGATGAGACCCTCAAGGTGATGTAGGCAGTCTTGGTGAAACTCCCCTCTGCAATCAATCCTGCTTATAGCACCACTTACCTCCCAATGGCCCCTAATCTATTTTTAATATTTGACAGATAAGTGCACTCACAGAGTGTCTTTAAAGCAGGGCCATTTTCTTTATGTTGTTTGCCCAAAAGATAGCCCAGGGGTGTACTAAAACGGCTCGCTTTTTTGTTTATTTTGGGGGTTTTCCCCCAAGACTAGAAAACAACATTGGGTTGAGTTTATTTTTATTTTTACAGGGACAGTGCACATTAATCAACGTTTCAGTAAAACTGCCGGTTTTAGCCAGCCGGCTAATTTTCAACCACAGTCCCTGGGTTGTGCTGATAGTCTGAAGTACAATATTGACAAGAAGTCATTGACAAAAAGATGACGTTTCAATGTCACCACAGCAAAGTCAGGATGGAAGTCAAGCTTTTAATAGCTTAATGAGGTTAGCTACCAGTGAAATAATCTAATTTGAGAGGTTTTTAAATGCATTACCTTGAAGCTACCTTTCAAATGAATGAATTGCAGGGACTGTAGCACTCATCTGTGTATGAGCATGAAAACTCTAGTCTACTGTGGCTCAATGGACCCAGAAGCAAAATGGGAATGTCTTCTCACTGAAACATCATTGCAGATCAGTTAAGCTGAAAAGCAGGGAGTGGGTCTTGATATTACCCCAGTGAAGCTGTTTTAAGATGTAAAAAAATTGGGGAACAAGACTGATGTGAAAGATACCACAGTCAGGTCAGGTCACGTGATCTGGAACAGCTAAGAGTTCAAGCCAAAAGAAATGTCCTCAAATGTCCTCAAAGTTCCAAATACCTGTGCCCTCGTAATACACATTCATAGTGATAGTCCATCTGTGTTCTACACGGCAATACATTCCCATCTCACTGCTCTGTACAATCAAGTCTGCCCATGTTTTTACCGTTCTCCCTTTAATTAGTGCCCAACGACTGAGTGCAGGTGGCACCATTATTAGCAAACTCAAATGACCCCCTAATTATTGATGAGAGGCACATCCCAATCAATGCGGGTTGCATGATGTGTTTACCGTGCAGATTATGGCATCACTTCCTCTCACCGAGTGGCTCCTCCGGTAGTTTTGAGACAATCGGCACCTTACTGCACGGCCAGATGTCTTGGTACGACTCTTGGTACTGATCGTGATCTGCACAGAGGACTGATGTCCAGTAGCTTATCGCTAACTTGTAAATTTTTTTTTGAAATTAATCTGTCTTATTAACAAATTCCAAGATGTAAAAGGATGAACATTTGAGTGACTATAGTTTCTGCAAATAGTAATGATGTGAAGTGTTCGAGCGCAACATCTTAAATTGTTTTCTGAAACACTTATCAGGGGTATATTACCTGACTAGGTAATGCTGTCATCATGTGTTTGGGATTTAATTGAGGTATTTCCTAAATAGTTCACGGTGCAGTTACTACCATTTTAGTGCCAATGTTTTAGATGTTGTGCATGTTTGTCCTGGATGAAGGTATTGTTGCAAAGGGTTTCTGTCTGTCTGGTGGACGCCCAAACCCTGTCCAAATGTTGCAGTAATTTGAAACCCATCCAAATATCTGCAGCAAATAAAAAGTATTAGAAAGGTTAAAAATCACAGACACGTTTGCTGCCACATGTCTCTAAAGGCGTCTGCATGCTAGGTTCGGTTTGCTCCTAGCAGAACTCGGCTAGGTGAAGTGAACGTCTGTGCCTCGCATACTCCCTTAAAAGACCTTCCCTTGAAAAATTAGAAAAAAGCGGCAATAGTACGGTTTGTCCATCTTGAGACGCCTTAGAACAGTATACATTTCCTCAAAATAGTCTGAATTAACTTAAGATAACTCAATAAATTAATTTTGACGTTTTTGCCAAAGAGATCTTAGTCGCTAAATTTTACATCTAACTAAGATGTTTGGTGCAGTATTTCTCAAGTGAAAAAATTTGCATGAAAACGAGTCGTCTCTCGTTGAGTGACAACAAACACTTCATTGAAGAATCCCTACTGTTGACCAAACACAAACTGTTTTGGATGGGAAGCATGCAGACGCCTTAAGTAGGGGTTTTCAAAGTCAGGATTGCCCAGCTAAAGCTTTGGTGAAGACACATACAAAGCACGAATGAATGCTGGCCCAGAATGTAAATGACCTTGGAATCTCAATTGGAAACACTCACAATCTTGGAGGCTGAGTGGAAGAGGTGGATTTTTCCAGGAGATTGTCTCTCAGTAAAGCCCTGCCAATCGCTCCCAAGGGAGGAGGGTTGGACACAGTTGGCGTGGCACTGTTTTTCTCAGAACAACCTGGTATTGAGGTCTCTTTTGTCTCAGAAATAATGCTGCTGATGCCAATGTGACAAAGTAACATTGCATCACCCAAGCCAACAGTAATAACTAAGTCATTTCCCAGCACAGTTGCAAACAGCAAGATCACCTTGGTGAGCTGGTGTGTGTATGCTATACTGCGAGAGATTCCTCGAGTTGTTTTGCTATTCCTGGCCTACAATGGTGTAAATTAGAACAAAGGCAACACCTACAGCGTGTAGTACAAGGTAAACAGGTCTAGCAAAGCTGAATCCTTAGAATCACAAGAGTATGCATGCTACTTCTTACATAACCTAGAAATTGGCTATGATAGAAATGGTTAATTCATTAAATGCGGTATACAGATGTGTTTTGTGTTTAGGCCCTGCAGTGTTCTTAGGGCCAACCTCTATCCTAACTGCCTTGCAAATGTAAAGAAGCTCACTCAAGGGTAAAATAAAAAGCATTTCCAAAACACACACACAAAAGAAACACACGCTAATGTAAATATGAGTGGAACAATACAGAAAATGCAATCCTTAAAGGTGCACTATGCAGAAATCGCTCCGCCATTTCCTGGTTCTAAAATTCGAATAGTTCTCCTAATTTCAGTTTATGTGACAAAACAAGCAAGTATAGTGTAGAGAATCATTGTACCATCTAAACCGCTGTGAATTCGCTTTTCCATAACCACAAATATAGCATTTTCAGATGTTTGAAGCTGGTGTGCAAAAACAAAAGTAAAAGATGCAAATACGGAAAGCATAGAAATAGAGTACATAGAACAGATCTACCACTTCTTAGATTTGCTTTCAATGAGAATGGCAGATCTATAACTCATATTTCTATGTGAATTTGGTCGGGTGGCCCAAAAAGTTACATATTGCAGCTTTAATGTAAATGTCCATGAGGATAGAATTAAACTGTGAATATTTACAATAGCTGGGGACAAGAGCATACACAGCTAAAGGATGGATGGGGAATGCACTCAAAGCATCTTTCCCACTAATAGCTCATCATAATGAAACATTGAAGCACTGTTTATTTGCATATCCAATTGTAGTGTGTGAGGTATGCATTGTTAATACTGTAGACATGCTGTAAAAAAATAAGAAAGAATGATATGTGAGTTTTTTCACTTGGCACTGTACATTTTGCACACCAATTTTAAGTGCCTAGACAACACAATTGTTGCTTATCTCTAGACTGAGTAATGAAGGAAATATTTGAAACCCTCTATCACATATGGGGAAACCCTCCATTCGATGCGCAGGAATCCCCATAACTCAATTACTATGTACTGTAAGTCTTATGCTAGAAACAAACCAATATATTCTGAGCCTCTACAAATAAGGCAGGTTGAATTCCGTGAAATTGACATCCCTTTTTTTAATGCTTTCCCTGAGTAGAGGTACCGGCACTGGGGTTTGTCCTATCAGATGCATGCTGGGAGAAAGTCGCTCACCTTTGCTCGGTCTGTGACTCCATCCCATCAAGGGCTCCAACCCACGAAGGGAGGGCCCTGATTTCAACCCCTCCCCCTCCTCCTCCCCCATGTGATAACCCAATTCCATTTCAACTCACTTGGGTCAGAACATTCTCACCAGAAGCCTTGCTTACATCAGAAGCAACTGTCCAGTGTCCAACCCCTTATCTGAGCAGATGATACAGTATATAGACAGGGTAAGTACAAATGCAGCACATTATAGCTGTTCTAGTGGACAGAAAATTACCTAGAACAATAAAAAATGGGTCGTCTGCTGCAGCAAATGCAACTGCAACCACATAGCTACACACTACTGTACAGCTCAATGTTACCCAGCTCAATAAAAGGCATCCCAAATGTGTTACATTAAGGGTAAATGGGAAATACACACAATAGCACTCAACATTTAAAGCTCATTTACAATTGAGCCGACATCTGCAGCATTTACTGGGAATGCGGTCTCTGCGAACGCGGGAACATTGCCTTTAAAAGGTGTGTAGCCAAAAAGGGGTGACCAGATTGAATTCCGGCCTGAATTAGGGTGACACTTTCTATCACTATTATTAATGACAGACGATGATTTAAGTCCTACTGTAAGTCCTACCTGGGCCTACATTATTTGGCAACTGTCACAGCAGTGTGTCAGAGAGTTTAGCAGTTAGTTCCTCATGATTATGTTATTCCTCATCATTACACCAGGCGATAGCATAATATCTCTAATACCACCCTATTAACTATGTATGATCTAAAGTGGCTCAATTCAATGCAAACACATGTGATATCAATTCCATCTCAATAATATGATGATGTGGCCCACTCTACCCGGGGTTAATACTTACATGTATGTTCCAATGCGGCGGTGGGGAATAGAGACATGTAATGTGTCACCCTGTTGATGTCCCCATCTAAATGAAGGTGTCTAATAAATCATGCAGCATCACCCTTGGCTTGCTCCAATCCCTCTTTAATGGGGGCTTCTCTCTTGGAGCCCAATTATAACAATCCACACGGCACAGATTGGGGAGTTTGATATGTAAATGATTGAACAAGGTGAATAAATATGAATCACTGTTATTTAACAAGGTGTAGAAACATGAATTATGGTTATAATCTTTTTTCTTCTCCCCACGGGTGGCGGGGTGGGCTCAGAAGTGCTCTGTTAAAAAGGAAATATAGATGTTTTAAGATTCTCCTTGGTTTGCTTGGCTACTGTATGTGGGCTACTGTTGGATGAGATGTGGACACAAAAGTGAACGCAGCAATGACATTTGCACTTAGCTGCAGAATTCATAAAAATTTACTGTTAAATGGCCACTCACAGGCCTTTCTTGGGAATTATTTCAAATCTACTCAGTCCACTATAGCTGCAAGTCATCTTCACCTCTTCACTAGCATGTAGGGCATGGTAGGTTGGACAGTAAATGCTGTTGTATTATCATTCATTTCTTTCCAATAATATTTTGCAATGCTTTTGACCGAACATTTGATTGTCGAAAATTATGATTATGACCTTAGAGATAAATAACAAGATATCCAGAACGAGTGAAGGAAACATGAGCAATACTAATGCTATCCGTAAACCTTACTTTGCAATTGAGCCTTACAGTGACTTGTGAAAGTATTCACCCCCCTTGTTATTTTCCCTATTTTGTTGCCTTACAACCTGGAATTAAAATAAATGTTTGGGGGGTTTGTATCATTTGATTCACACAACATGCCTATCACCTTGAAGATGCAAAATATGTTTTATTGTGAAACAAACAAGAAATAAGACAGAATAACAGAAAACTTGAGCGTGCATAACTCTTCAACCCCCAAAGTCAATACTTTGTAGAGCCAACTTTTGCAGCAATTACAGCTGCAAGTCTCTTGGGGTATGTCTCTATAAGCATGGCACATCTAGCCACTGGGATTTTTGCCCTTTCTTCAAGGCAAAACTGCTCCAGCTCCTTCAAGTTGGATGGGTTCCGCTGGTGTACAGCAATCTTTAAGTCATACCACAGATTCTCAATTGGATTGAGGTCTGGGCTTCGACTAGGCCATTCCAAGACATTTAAATGTTTCCCCTTAAACCACTCAAGTGTTGCTTTAGCAGTATGCTTAGGGTCATTGTCCAGCTGGAAGGTGAACCTCCGTCCCAGTCTCAAGAATTTCCCCTGTATTTAGCGCCATCCATCATTCCTTCAATTCTGACCAGTTTCCCAGTCCCTGCCGATGAAAAACATCCCCACAGCATGATGCTGCCACCACCATGCTTCACTGTGGGGATGATGTTCTCGGGGTGATGAGAGGTGTTGGGTTTGCGCCAGACATAGCGTTTTCCTTGATGGCCAAAAAGCTCAATTTTAGTCTCATCTGATCAGAGTACCTTCTTCCATATGTTTGGGGAGTCTCCCACATGCCTTTTGGCGAACACCAAACGTGTTTGCTTATTTTTTTCTTTAAGCAATGGCTTTTTTCTGGCCACTCTTCCGTAAAGCCCAGCTCTGTGGAGTGTACGGCTTAAAGTGGTCCTATGGACAGATAATCCAATCTCCGCTGTGGAGCTTTGCAGCTCCTTCTGGGTTATCTTTGGTCTCTTTGTTGCCTCTCTGATTAATGCCCTCCTTGCCTGGTCCGTGAGTTTTGGTTGGTGGCCCTCTCTTGGCAGGTTTGTTGTGGTGCCATATTCTTTCAATTTTTTAATAATGGATTTAATGGTGCTCCGTGGGATGTTCAAAGTTCTGATATTTTTTCATAACCCAACCCTGATCTGTACTTTTCCACAACTTTGTCCCTGACCTGTTTGGAGAGCTCCTTGGTCTTCATGGTGCCGCTTGCTTGGGTGGTGCCCCTTGCTTAATGGTGTTGCAGACTCTGGGGCCTTTCAGAACAGGTGTATATATACTGAGATCATGTGATGGATCATGTGACACTTAGATTGCACACAGGTGGACTTTATTTAACTAAGTATGTGATTTCTGAAGGGGCTTCATAGCAAAGGGTGTGTATACATATGCACGCACCAGTTTTACGTTATTTATTTTGTAGAATTTCTAGAAACTGTTATGATTTAACTGGATAGAACCCAAATGCAGACAAGTACACCAAGCCAGAGAAGTTTTAACAGGTTTATTATAATGTTCAATAGTCCAGGTTTCCAATAAATGGGGAAGAGCAAGTCCAGGTTACAGGGAGGGTACAGATCCAGGTCAGGGCAGGTGTGGTACCGTAATGTCCTAGTGTCCGTGGTGAGTCCAAAGGAGAGGCCCGATAGTGGAGAGCAGGATGGTGGTGGCAGGAGTGAAGCGGAGGCAGGAGTCAGGTTCCAAATATATGGTTGTCTTGACTATGATCTGACGATGAGTGGAAAGTTTGACCGGGTCTTAAAGGCTGAGGTGATTATGGTGAATGAGCTGCAGCTGGAACCCTGACTCCCGCACACCAGACTTCACTCCTGCAATCAAGGACAGACAGAGGGGAGGGGAGAGCAGAGAGAGAGCTACCTAGCAGCAGTAGGCCTAACAGTACCCCCTCTCACGGACGCCACCTGGCGGCGACAGGGCTTATCAGGATGTAACCTATGAAACTCACGAACCAGAGCAGGATCCACAATGAAGCTCCTGGGCACCCAGGAACGTTCCTCAGGACCATAACCCTCCCAATCCACCAGGTACTGGAAACCACGACCCCGGCGGCGGCAACATCCAGAAGTCGCCGGACAGTGTAGACCGGACCCCCACCCACGATCTTGGGCGGAGGAGGGGGACGAGAGGGCGGGCACAAAGGGCTAACCGACACAGGCTTAATCTGGGAAACATGAAAGGTGGAATGAACCCGTAGGGAGGCAGGAAGCTGTAGCTTAACCGCGCAGGGGTTAACAATAGACAGTATCTTGAACGGTCCTATAAAACGAGGCGCCATCTTCTTCGACTCCACCTTCAATGGAAGGTCCCGTGACTTCAGCCATACCTCTTGACCAGGAGAGTAACCGGGAGCCTGGGACCGGTGACGGTTGGCTTGCCTCTGCATGTACGCCGAAGCTCGGGACAGAGCTACCCTGGCCTTCCTCCAGACCTTGCAGCAGCGGCGCATGTGGGACTGCACCGAGGGTACCGCAAGTTCCCTCTCTTGGGAAGGGAACAGGGGAGGTTGATAACCCAGAGCACACAGAAAAGGAGACAAACCAGAGGAAGCGTTAGTCAAGGTGTTATGAGCATATTCCACCCAGGGGAGCATGGAGCTCCATGACCCAGGGTTAGACCCAGTGACACAGCGAAGTGCGGTCTCCATCTCCTGGTTCGCTTCTCTCGGCTTGCCCGTTGGTCTGGGGGTGATATCCAGAGGACAGGCTGGATGTAATGCCCAAAGCTTTACAGAAAGCTTTCCACACCTGGGAGACAAACTGGGGACCCCTGTCAGAGACAATATCCGTGGGTAGACCATGAGAGCGGAACACATGTTCAACCAAAATATCAGCCGTCTCTCTGGCAGTGGGCAGTTTAGGTAGGGCCAAAAAATGAGCGAACTTAGAAAAACGATCAATCACCGTAAGAATGACAGTCTTACCAGATGAGGGGGGAAGTCCAGTGACAAAATCCATAGCGATATGCGACCAGGGCCGGCTGGGTATAGGTAGAGGTCGTAGATGACCAGCGCTGGCCTGGGTGGAGTTTTTACTTCGTGCACATACCGTACAAGCAGCAATGAAGGCTCGAGTGTCCGCCTCCATCGTGGCCCACCAGAACTTCCGTCGCACAAAGTCAAGGGTCCGCGAAACTCCAGGGTGACAGGTAAGGGGAGACGAGTGAGCCCACTGAAGTACCTGGGAGCGAGCAGACTCAGGGACAAACATCCGGTTAGGAGGACCCCTCCCAGGGTCAGCTTGATGATGTTGAGCCTGTCTAACAATCCCCTCGATGTCACATGTGATGACTGCAATACTGCAGGTAGGAGGCAAAATGGGTTCAGGGTTACTACCAGTATCAACAGCCGAATGAACACGAGACAGGGCGTCAGGCTTGACGTTGCGTGACCCAGGACGGTAAGACAGAGAAAAATTGAATCTCCCAAAAAATAGTGCCCACCTGGCTTGACGGGGGTTGAGCTGCTTCGCTGACTGGAGGTAAGCCAGATTCTTATGATCCGTCCAAACGATGAAGGGTTGTTCCGCCCCTCCAACCAATGTCGCCACTCCTCGAGAGCCAGCTTAACGGCGAGCAGTTCACGATTTCCAACATCATAATTCCTCTCTGCCTGAGAAAGTTTCCTTGAGAGAAAAGCACAGGGATGCAGTTTGTTATCTTCAGGAGAACGTTGTGACAACACTGCACCTACCCCAGTGTCGGATGCATCCACCTCCACGACAAACTGGCGGTCGGGGTCCGGCTGCATCAGAATGGGAGCCGAGGCGAAGCGATGTTTCAGTTCTTCGAACGCTGATTCGGCCCCTTCATTCCAAGCGAACGGTCGTGAGATGGAGGTGAGAGCGGTGAGTGGCGCCGCAATGCGGCTGTAGTCCTTGATGAACCTCCTATAGAAGTTCGCAAACCCCAGGAATCGTTGAAGTTGTTTGCGGGTAGAGGGAGCTGGCCAGTCCGTGACAGCAGAGATCTTAGCTGGGTCCATCCGCAGCTCCCCCTGAGCTATGATGTAACCCAAAAAAGAGGTCTCAGACACATGAAATTCACATTTCTCCATCTTCACAAACAGTTTGTTCTCCAACAACCTTTGCAACACCTGGCGCACATGCAGTTCATGTTCCTGGGAGGACTCTGAGAAAATCAAGATATCATCCAGATAGACAAAAACAAACCGATTCAACATGTCCCGAAGGACATCATTGACTAGTGCCTGAAAAACAGCAGGGGCATTAGACAACCCAAAAGGCATAACCCGATACTCAAAATGTCCCAAGGGTGTGTTGAAGGCAGTCTTCCATTCATCACCCTTACGAATGCGCACCAGGTGATACGCATTTCGTAGATCCAGTTTCGTAAAGATGGTAGCACCATGAAGGAGGGGAAAAGCAGAATTAATCAAAGGCAGAGAATACTTGTTCTTAATGGTGATGTTGTTAAGTCCACGGTAATCAATACAGGGTCTGAGGGTCTTATCCTTCTTAGCAACAAAAAGAATCCCGCTCCTACAGGTGACGAGGAAGGACGCATAATACCTGCCGCCAAGGAGTCCCGAATGTAGTTCTCCATAGCCTCTGTCTCCGGCCGGGAGAGATTGTACAGGCGACTGCTGGGGAGCGGGGCTCCTGGCTGGAGGTCAATGGCGCAGTCGTAAGGGGCCGGTGAGGAGGAAGAGAAGTAGCTCTGTGTTTGCAGAAAACGGATGCCAGGTCATGATACACGTCAGGAACAGCAGAAAGATCCATGGACTCCAGTGGAGGTTGAGGCACAGTACTGGCAGGAGTCTGAGCAGAACACAAACAATTCACATGACAAAATGTGCTCCATGAAACAATGCTACCTGTCACCCAATCAATGTGTGGATTGTGTTTTATGAGCCAGGGGATACCAAGAACCAGGGGAGTCTGTGGGCAGTCGATAATATGGAATTGAATGTTCTCCTGATGATTTCCCGACACTCTAAGACAAACAGGAACAGTCTGATGGGTAATGCGGGTCAACAATTGTCCATTTAGACCCTTAGCCTGCAGCGGACAGTCCATAGGAACAGTCTCCAAATCCATTTGTTGAGCCCACTCTCTATCCAAAAGCTTTCAGTCGGCACCAGAGTCAATCAGCGCACTAACAGAGAAATTCTGGGACTGCCACTGGAGGGATGCCTGGAGCAGAATGCGGGGAGAAGAGGAAGAATCCGCTGCTCGGCTCACCAAAACTTCTCCCATAAATGATGAGCCGGCCCTTTTCCCGGACGAACTGGGCAGGAAGGAACGAAATGACCAGCTTCTCCACAATACAGGCAGACCCGAGCCTGAATACGACGTGCACGCTCCTCTGAGGACAACCGTGCACCGACCCACCTCCATGGCTTCGGGTTCAGTGCTCCTCGTATCGACTCGGAAGACACGGCTCTCTCCGTAGGGACGATGCAGGGAGGAGTTTGTTGATGACAGACAGGTTGCTTGGAACTAACACTCCTCTCCGGCGGCGCTCCCGAATCCGATTATCCAACCTGATAGTGAGTGAAATAAGATTATCCAGCGTAGGCGATTCATCATATGACACCAATTCATCTTTTAAAGTCTCAGACAAAGCATTGATGAACACTCCTTGTAATGCCTCGTCATTCCAACCACTCACTGCTGCTAAAGTCCGAAACTCCACTGCCATCTCCGCCACACTACGAGCCCCCTGCCGAAGAGAAAACAACCGTTTCGCAGCCTCCTTGCCTCGTACGGGGTGGTCAAAAACCTTCCTCATCTCCGTGGTGAAGGCCACGTAAGCGTTGCAAATGTCCGACTGACTCTCCCAGACCGCGGATCCCCAGGCACGAGCGGAACCGCTAGTAGAGTTGATAAGGTAGGCAATACGGGCTCTTTCTGAGGCGTAGGTGAGGGGCTGTTGTTCAAACACTAACGAGCATTGAGTCAAAAAATCGCCACAGGTTCCCATGTTCCCGTCATAGCGCTCTGGAGCAGGAACAAAAGGCTCTCTGATCTGGGCTGAATGGGTAGTAAGGGCAGACACTTGATTGGTGAGTAATTGAACCTGATTAAGCAGCACCTGACTGTCCTCAGCAATCGTCTTAAACAGGGTATCATGTTGGCCAAGTAGAATGCCCTGATTGGCTATGGCAGTCCAAATTTGAGTGCACTCTGGGGTGGTATCCGAGCTACTGTCTGCTGGGTTCATGTTGGTCAGATCATACTGTTATGATTTAACTGGATAGAACCCAAATGCAGACAAGTACACCAAGCCAGAGAAGTTTTAACAGGTTTATTATAATGTTCAATAGTCCAGGTTTCCAATAAATGGGGAAGAGCAAGTCCAGGTTACAGGGAGGGTACAGATCCAGGTCAGGGCAGGTGTGGTACCGTAATGTCCTAGTGTCCGTGGTGAGTCCAAAGGAGAGGCCCGATAGTGGAGAGCAGGATGGTGGTGGCAGGAGTGAAGCGGAGGCAGGAGTCAGGTTCCAAATATATGGTTGTCTTGACTATGATCTGACGATGAGTGGAAAGTTTGACCGGGTCTTAAAGGCTGAGGTGATTATGGTGAATGAGCTGCAGCTGGAACCCTGACTCCCGCACACCAGACTTCACTCCTGCAATCAAGGACAGACAGAGGGGAGGGGGAGAGCAGAGAGAGAGCTACCTAGCAGCAGTAGGCCTAACAGAAACAAGTAATTTTTTTCATTTCACTTCACCAATTTGGACTATTTTGTGTATGTCAGTTACATGAAATCCAAATAAAAATCAATTTAAATTACAGGTTGTAATGCAACAAAATAGGAAAAATGCAAAGGGGGATGAATACTTTTGCAAGGCACTGTATTACTTCAAATGGGAACAGCCAGGAGTGAAAATTACAAGGCGCCCAAATGTTTATTATAAACAAGTATTGAAAACATTTACTCCATTTCATCCCCCCAATGGACTTGTGTACAATAATCATGTTTTTCGTCAACTTATTCACAGATCATAACGTTCCATTATTAACAGCACCATTTTGCTTGTTAAATGTCAAGAGATAAGACTTCATTAGTCAAAGCACATATTTAATTAACTTAAAGAAAAAAAAATGGGCCCTGTACAATGTAATTAAACAACTTCTACTGACACATCAATTTCAATCGCTGTCCGCATCACAGTGTGTAATACAGTAGCAGTCTGAACTCTGGGCTTGGGTGGGATGGAATGACTTAGTAAGCTTATACCTCAGACTGAGTGAAACAAGCATCTTTGTCATAAAAACTCACTCCAATACTACAAAATAGATAATGCACAGTGTTAGGATACCGTCAGACTGCAAATTATGGGGGGCCCAGGGCGGTCTCAGACCCCCTGAATGAGTCATGAGTCCCCCTAAATGGGGGAGGGGGGGGGGGGGGGTGTCTTTAAATAATGCTAATTTAACCATTCTCCTATTTGATTAAAATGCAATTTGTACTGCTACTGTGGTAAATATTTAAATAAAAGCTTATTCGAAATTAAACAAAACCCCCCAAATCTGTGTCATGGTTTAAATCAGAGATGGGAAACTGGTGGCTCGCGGGGAACTCAGTCAGGGTCTCAATTTAATGTTGAGAGTTAGAATAGTAGAATACACAACGTGCATTTTCGAAATTTGATGTCAGTCACTGACAGTCACTCAATTAGCCCATGTCAGCTAACATCTTTTAGATTGGTAATTTAGTCTAGCAAACTCTCTAAACTTGAGGTAATCATGGTCAAATTACCAACTGGAGAGCCCCCATTAATTTTGTTTGTCACTCTCACTCAGATATTGTCACGTCTACCCCCACTCCCCCTCTCCGGCACTCGACGTCGCCGGTCCACTAACCACCGGTCCTGGCAACCCATCTTTACGCACACCTGCGTCTCATCAGCAGTAACACCTGGACTTCATTACTCCCTGATAACTTACCCTTTATATAGCACTCTTTGTTATCAGTTATCAGGCAGTATTGGTTATGTTTCCTTGTCAGATGTTTGTCTTGTTTTGTATCATTCTATGTTCGTTAATATTAAACTCACTAACTGCACCTGCTTCCTGACTCCCTGCGTTGATGTTACAGATATCATATTCAAAATTCCACATTTCTCACTACGCCCCATGGCAAAATTAGTATAATTAAATGAAATGTGTTATAAAATTACAAAATCTTCTCATTTTACATTACATTTTAGTCATTTAGCAGACGCTCTTATCCAGAGCGACTTACAGTTAGTGAGTGCATACATATTTTATTTTATTTTTCATACTGGCCCCCCGTGGGAATCGAACCCACAACCCTGGTGTTGCAAAAGCCATGCTGAACGGTAAAAAATACAAAAAAACCTCACAGGACGTAAATGGCTAGGACTTACTTATACCCTAATACCCTAAAGACGTACTTATACCCTAATCACAGATGCTCCATTCCAAATCAACCCCTAGCCCCTGGCACGTCATCTTGATATGAAAGGATTGGATTAGGTATAAGCATAATGGTAATAGCTCCACCTTGCTCTCTTAGAAACTCCAACTTGCCGCTTAGGGTTAAGATGAACCTTTCCCCATGTTGTTTACACCAGTCCAATCCCCTTCAGATCTACGCAAAGTACCTGTAATGATAATCATTTCGCCCAAGTTCTCACTATTCGGTGGCCATATTAGGACAACCTCAAAGTCACAAACAGGGGTGAAGTTAAGGCGGTATGCCTTAAATAAATAGTGGGGGTATGCCATACCGGTAAAATATGAGCCTATCACAATAATTACAACAAAATGTCAAGACAGCTGTAAGCTATTACACCACTATTTATCATTATCGATGTCAGAGGCATGAAACATTTGAGAATGGACTTGAAAACAGGTGACATGAGTCGCTGACACCACTGTTTGGAGGCTGGAAATATGTTGCTAGTGAATGAACGTACGCAGGTTGCCTAGTAAAGGAGCCCTTTTAAGTTATTGTTTTACAATCAGATGAAAACATCCTGACTGGTTGTGTTTATGCCACAATAAAAGGTAATACATTTTAAAAGTTAAATAAGAAATCTTTACGACTAGGCCCACAGAGATCCTATTGAATTAATAGGGATTCTATATGTAATTCTAGGATTAGGCCCATCATTTTTTTTATTAAATCTACTATAACCCCTGGTCACAAGGAGTTGGTGTCAATGACACTGAAGCTCTTCCAATATAGACACTGTATACCTGACATCTAAGCCTCAAAACATGACTGAACTGACTATTACAAAATCTCATACAAACAGATGATGAGAGCACAGTTTATGTGATAGAGAGACTTCCATACTGTAAATAATTCTTAACGTTATCTACGTTGACACTGGTGCTGAGCATGGCAAGGTCGCCAGGGTGCTAGCATAAGGTCATCAGCACCATACCAGCCTGCCTGCTGCTCCTCAAGGCTGACCTTGTCAAAGTCATGTGCTGAGCTGAGCGGCTAATGCCTGCACCCCTGAATGAGAGTACCAAGAGGAGCTCAGCTCACTGTTGGCATTAGCCAGAGTCTAGCCGTTGACGTTATTGATGAGGCCAATGCTCATAATTGCCGCTGCGTGACTCCGCAGGTTCGACTAGAATTTGGCTGTCGCTCTGTCTCTCTTCTTTTTTCCATGTGGAGGGACCCCCACCCAGTGGAACAGCTGGCTTGGATCCAGGCACATCAAAATATTGTCAGGAACACTCTCAGTGTCCCCCATAGTCCCCCCTCTCAAAATTAACCTTTAAATCAAACACAGGGCTTTCTCCCCTTGCTGTCTCTCCCTCATCTTGTCCTTTGGGTGAATTAATTCAATCTTAATTTCCTCATTAGCCCTGTCAATTGGAGCAAGGACTAATAGGCTACTCTGGTGCATTGGGGGGAAGCTTTTCCCATTCAAAATGTTCCTGCTCAACAATGAACTTCCTTTGGAGCCTTTGGGGGGCTGGGATCTTGTTGCAAGTGTGCCTTTGTATCCAATCCACTATTCACCTCCACTACATGAGGACAGAAAGAAGGCATGTATTTTAAGGCCTTGGAGATGTTACAGTCAGTGAGTCACACAGACACAGATATAGAGTGAGGTCTTTCAAAACATAAACTCATCCTTTTATCTCCCAACAAGAACACCATACAAAGGGTCAGCGTGAACCCTGAACTCAGAAGGGTATGCGAGGAAAGGGTGTTTGTGATCCTAATCAAGTCTATACTCCCCTTGGGTCGTCACTGGCAACCTCTAGAGGTTTTTGATAGGCTGTCTGACCACTCCACTTCTTTTGCCCAGCGTGCAGTGTAGTCTGTGCCCTCGGAACGCCCCTGGACTGTAACCCTCTTGATTCTGTCATTAGTGTCTGAAATGGGGTGAAACACACCCGGGTGGTGCAGCCTCAACCTCCTCAGCCAATTTGACGCACAGTAGCTATCCAGGTGGCTGCTGGGAGGTGAAACAACTCTAAGACAATTCATTACCTAGCCTTGTAAGCAGTGCCAAGGAAAACGCTTGTCTGCGATTGCATGTTTTACGTCACTCTGAGTTTAGAGGTAGGGTGGAATCCAAACCCAATGTTTTCCAGTCTAGTACATTTTATTTGAACAGATCTCCCTGTTTAATTTCTCCGATCCCTCCACACCTTTCTGTCTGTCTTTTTTCATCAGTGATACTTTTTTTAAAGACCACCTTACCACCGTACATTACAGCCCATGTCATTATCATGCCCTGTGATGTTTGATATGGTCAGGCAGGTAGGTGTGCAGAGAGACTCATCTTTGAACCCACTGGATCCACAATCCACTGGTTTCATCCTGCTTTTACTGTGATTCTGATGTTGGTAGTTTTATTTGAATGGTGTCAATCGTGTCAAAACCCCCCAAAATATCCATGAACGGCACATGCAACAAACAGGAAATGGTCTGACAATCCTCTAAATCCCGACCAACACATTTCCATGTTGAAAGCAAGTGTCTGAAGCAGCTGCCAAGCTTTGCGCCATGCCATGTGTGCTGCTTGTTCACAAGGGTGCATGTGAGTGCATGTCCATATGTGTGCACCGACAACAACCTTCCCCATGGTGTCGACCAGCAGTACACCCCGTCACGCACCCTCCCGCAACCCCACCAACCTCCCTTACCCCCTAGGGAAAACGTGGCTGACAGTGTTATGCTCATCTTCTTCTCTAATCCCTCCTGACAGGTCACATTGTGACTCACTGTGAATCACCCTGGAGAAAATCTAACATGGGAGGAAAAGGAAAACCCACTTCAGCAGAGGTCTTTTAGTCACTGGTTGTGAAAGTCCACACAACGTTGTTTTTTAAATAACCAATGGAGAATCTTGAGGGAGCGTTACAGAAACGTTCCATGTTTGCTGGGTTCACACATAGGCAGGAGGATGACAATTTCCTTCTTTCAATGGCTGAGGACCCATTTGGTAGTTGAAGACATAATTAATGTGAAATATGCTCAGTTAATGATTCCACAGGGAATCTGAGACAGACAGGGGCTGCTTGTGGGTCCGCATAGCTGGGGGTTTTGGTTGCGCCAGGGAAACTGCAGGTGCTGCTAATGTTCAAAGCTGGTGTATAGTATGGAGGTGGAGGAGGGTGTACTAGAATCATGTTTTTTTTTTTTTTTTTTTTTGGGGGTGGGGGGGTGGGGGGTGTAAAGGGAGAATGGGAACCTTTGCAGGAGGGCATTCTCTCCATTTGAGCTCAGCAGGACTTTACCAGTCTTCCACTGTAAACAGCCAGCCTTCACAGTTGAACGTTTTTTCACAAGAAACATCAAATGCTCTTTCTCCATGCTGAAAGATTCATTTATTGTTATTTTCTCTGTATTTATTAATCTGGCTCTGAATTCACCAGCCCCCTTTTTTGGTTAATATGTTTTACCATTCAAAGCCAACTTAAGAGAAAGACTAACTGAATGTCTTAATTAAAATATCATTGTTTTGTCAGACAAAACAAAGGAAATAATGTCTGCTACAAATTTCAACTGACAAAGTTGACTTTGTAAAAAATAACAAAATATAGAATAGAAAAAAAGTGGTAAATATACATCTACGTATTTAAAACCCAGTGTTTCCCAAACTCGGTCTTGATTTTTGCCCTAGCACTACATCGCTGATTCAAATAATCAACTCATCATTAAGCTTTGGTTGTTTGAATCAGCTGTGTAGTGCTAGGGCAAAAACCAAAACTTCTTGCGGTACCCAGGACTGAGTTTGGGAAACACTGCATTAGATCATATTAACCTCCAGTCATTTTGAATATGCCAGCTCATACTTGAGTCAACAAAGAGAGGGTATTGCATTTAGGCACAGCTATTGTCTGGGCTGTCCATGGACCTGATCTGTCTGAGGCCTCTGGTGGTGTTGCATAGACAGTCTCTGGCTTTTGGCTGAGGGTGTCCTAAAATGTGCACTGTACACTGTACACTGTTTTCTCCCTCATCCAGTGCCCCTAGAAGAGTGCAGAAGAGTTCAGCACATATATGAAAGTGGAGAAAGTGAAAACAAAACAAATTTAGTTCAAGTTACGTTTATTATATCAAAAGCAGACCAAAGAGATTGTCTACATTTAATAGTATGCTGCTGTTTGGCTTGTAAAGTCACATAATCTTTTCCTACAATCATGCATTCATCTACACCAATGACAACCTGGACAATTGAAATGTGTATTTTCGCAATACTGGGCTTTGTATAATGTTTAGCACTGGGACACCTATGATGAACTGCAGCCATGTGCCCATTTCCCCCAGTTTGTCTCTCTTGCTCTCTCAGTGTTTCAAAGCTGTGATGCAGTAAGATGTGACAGTCTATCAAACTTCACCGAGGGTTGCATGCCATCCACACGGCAGCTCAGTTATCTTAGCGGCATTGCGGTGGCGATATAACAGAGAATCAATTATGAGTACAAAGATACGCGCAAGGTTTAGTCGGCAAAAGATGCTTCTTGACAGCTGTGATGATATGATGTCAGTAAATAAGCTGCATACATTTCCCACATGCTAAAAATACTACACCCTTGAGCAAATGGCTGCATGTTAAGATAACGAGAGGAGAACAGACCTTACAAAGCCAGAGAATGTTGAATTAGACTCTGGAAAAAGGAACAACAGTAGTGATAATAATGATCCAGATTATTCAGATGATAATAACTGAATTTAGAGCAGTGGCGTAAACCTGTTTTCTCTATGCTCTTTCAACACGTAGGCTTATAGTCAAACTTAAAATGAAATGTTCCATATTAATTTGCAAATAACAGTTACGATTGTATTAGTTATCCTCTTAAAGTTCATTTGGGTATTAAGTTGTGGCTGATCACATGATGGAAATGTAAACATTAAGATAATCATACTTCAGTAATGCTGAAACTGTGTTCTAAAAAGAGATGTTGTTTGATATAGTTGCCTTTTGAGTACAATATAGGAGAAAGGAAGTCAATCTTAATGTGACATACTTCCGTTCCTTATTCTCTTTCAGAGAGGGAATAACG